>NC_132892.1:22671454-22971454 GCF_030463535.1 Salminus brasiliensis | reverse complement strand
TGCCAATAAAGACAGGCTCAACCTCACTGTGGGCTTAATTCAGCGAAACACTGGCAAAGGGAGGTGCATAGTTAATGACCCCTGTGAGTAGATTGCGATGTAGAGGGTGATTAGAGTACGGGGAAGGGGAATGGCCTGGGCCCTATGTGTAAACTCAGTTATTAGTTACTAGGTCCAGGATTTTGTCATCTTCCTGTATTATTTAACTTGTAATTATACTATTTTTTATTGCCTGTTATTGATTTGTTGAAGTGTTGTTCAGGAAATGTCATATGATATATACTCAAAAACATGAGCTCAACTGGACCGAGGAAAACAATATGCACCAACCCCGTCTAAATACAGGCCCGGTTAAATACAACTCAACCCAATAAAAATTAAAAGCCCTGTCCCTTTATCAGTCAAATTGCGTCCTTGCCCCTGCCGATGATTTTGCACTCTGCTACAACTATTACTACTACTGTTTATTTATATGTGCAGCAAACCCTGTCACGTGGCATCTCTGACATCCCAGGCTCAGTTCATTCCAAACCAGGGGTGGTCAATTTTCTCGACTTTGTGCAGTGTCTCCCAACCGCATACCAGTGGTGGACCTCAGGCCATTGATGCTAGAGGGGAACGAGGATTCCATCGATACCGGTACTAAGCAATCAACACACCACTGAGGACCAGCTAACCACTACAATAAACACCTTCCATCACATCCATACAGTCCGTAAAATTCCAAGACATTGAGCTGGTGTCATTAGTTGCAAGGGTGGTTGTTCCCACTGTTAGGTAAGTGTTCATAATTGTCTGCTATTAATTGTCTGCTGATTATTGTATATCACAATGTAATAATCTAATACATCTCATATCTAGCAGTTTCTTGTCATCTTTGCTAAAGACTGGAAACGCCACTGCTCATGTAAGCCACACGATGAACTCATTTTCCATTCAGCTGTCATGTTTTTCATGCTGTTTGTTTAGACTAATCAGCAATGTTTTGAGGGTTTATAATGGGGGTTTACAGAAAAAGAATCTAGAGAAATTCCCAGTTTGGCCAACTCTGTGCTGTCAGAGAAGGCAGGGTAACCTGATACTAAAAGAGAACTGGTCCAAGTTTTACCAGTTGCAACTCTGAATCAGCATTTGGGCAATTCGGTACAGTACAGTCTCAGTGAAGTGAAACTACAGGACACATGAGCAGGCCCGGTGAGCTGCCGCTTCCTTTGTGTCCTGCTCTAGTATCAAATAGAAGGCCCATCTTTCTTCTCGCCTTTCAATTGATCAAAGACAGTAAAGCTGTCACACTGACATTATCAGCCTGCTCCACTGGGTTCCGGCAAGCTTTGCTATTCTGTCCTGTGAATCGTAAAATGTTGGGTGGCTGTGCTTGTACTTGCCGCTAAGCGCTGATAAGGTAACGGGGTGCTTGTAGACGAGGGATTGTTCAGTCAATAGAAATGAGCACTCTTTGTCTCTATCTGGCAACCACAGGCCTAGCTGTTGTGATAAAACATTAATACCGTCCCTGAAGAATTCCCATCTGTGTGTGTGTGTGTGTGAGAGAGTACTGCATGTGTAAGACACACTTAATGGTAAGAAAAGGGCATGTGTGTCACTGTTGTAAGGGTTTATAATGGGAATCTAGAGAGATCTAAAACAGTAACTTTAAAGGAAAATAAATACTTGTTCTTATCCCATTCACAAGTACGCCCCCCCCCCCCATGGGATCTGAACATTCAGCTTCGAAGGTGAGACAGCAGTCAGCTTTAATTCTACCAAGTCATCAAATATGTCTGCTAATCAGTCTTCCCACAACTGACAGCGCATCCCAAAAATGCAGGTATTTTCCGTTCCACCATAAAACTCCCCCATCGCACGGTGCTTCCAGCACTGAGAGGATGAAGGCTACCGTGTGCATCCCTCGTTACATTTAAAGCCAATCACTTCTTTTCAACTTGTTACTGATCACGAACTTTCGAAAGCTCAACATGGCCGGACGAATTTTTGGACGAACTTTCTCCCCAATACAGCTGAGCCAATCAACCCTCTCACTCACTTGTCCCACTCCCCCCACTTGCAATGCCCCCGATGCTAGGAGGGTGAGGACAAGCACATGCCTCCTCTGATACATGTTAAGTCAGCCAAAGCACTCCTTTTCAACTGCCGCCAATGCAGCATCACTCCGAGGCGGTCTCCGAGGAACGCGCCAGATCCCCAACATCAGAGATACCCAACAGATGCCAGAGCTGGCTAGTGATGGGGGAGAGGGAGAGCCATCTACCTACCCACGCACACTGAGTAAAGCCCTTATTGACACCCAGCAATGGATGGCTGTGGTATCACTGGAAAATGAATTGACAATCTCCCGATAACCTCATGGCATTAGATGGATATGCCACTCAGCAGTGTAAACTATTTTCACCTGATTTGTGGTTCCTTCATCATGGACTCTAAATCCAAGAACATCTTAAGGGCACACTCTCCAAAAAAGGGTGCTATTTGAAGCAACATCATAGAAAAACGTGGCTCTCTAAAAAACCTCAATAGATAGTTCTTCAAAGAAGGATTTGTGTAAATGCAGATGCTTGAGGAGGCTCCATATATTGTCAAAATTACAGTACATCAATAAGTCCACGTTAGACCTCTCCCAGGACCAGTTAGGAACCTTTATATTAAAGAACGTCTGTCGTTTTTGGAGTTACAAGGTCCTCACATGGTAGAGGCGATGCGTCTTTAACCTTTTGTGTATTTGCGAAAGGGTATTTGTATGTATGCCTGCATCTCCTTCGGCTTGGCGCCTGAAGTGTGTGTACATAAGAGGGCTTGTGTATGTGTGTGTGCCTGTCTTTTGGGAGATGATCATTGTACGTGGCACACATGGTCGGAGCAGGCTGGAATGAATGCATTAGCAAGCACAAGAGGCGCAGCTGTCAGGGAGAAAATGGAGGTTAAGTAGGAGCTCATGTTTCTTAGCAACACTGCACCAACTATTCCACACCCCTATTCAGCTGATCTGAGAGCAGCCGCTGTGGTTTTCTTACAACCGTTAAAGATGAGCACAGGAGGACAGGAGGACTAAACACAGCAGGTCCTGGATCAGTGCAGAATGGCTGCTACCTCTACGAAGGCTTCCAAGCAAGGCTGCATTTCGTACAGTGGCTTTTGTGAAATGACTATTTGTCGGTTAGAGCAAAACCTCCTATCTCCAAAAGGAGGGGTTCAAGGGTTCTTTAGCAAAGGCAATGATTCTATATAGAACCACGACAGCTCAGAGAACCATGTGAATGCTTCAATGCTTTCTCTGCCTTCTCTTGAGCCTCTTAAGGATGGTTCTTTATAAAATGTGTCCATCCAAAAAGGTTAAGGGTTACTATATCCTGGGGCAATGGTGGTTCAGTAGCTAGAGTGTTGGATTATTGATCACAAGGTTGTGGGTTCGATGCCTAGGTCTGCAAATGCTGTCGAGCCCTTGAGTAAACCCAAATCTCAGAAAATCCATAGGGCAATACATGGTTCTTTAACAAATGATCTTCTCAAGGCTTGATGAACCAGTGGTTAGAATGCTGGGTTACCGATGACGAGGTTGTGGGTTCGATACCCAGGTCCGCTGCCACTTTTGTGCCCTTGAGCACATTATTTTAACCAGACTTTTGGTTCCTTCATTATGATATTCAAATCTAGGACAATCTATAGGGCACTCTCTCAACACAGCAGTACTATTCAAACTCAACATCATATATAAACAGCTTTCCTAAGGCTTGAAGAAAGTGGTTAGAATGGCGAATTTACCGGTCGCAAGGTTGTGGGTTCGACACCCAGGTCCACTGCCACTGCTGGGCCCTTGAGTGCATTAAAAGTAACCAGACCGTAAATTACATTATTATATCTTGTGGCAGTGGTGGCTCAGTGTTTAGAGTGCTGGGCTATTGATCACAAAGTTGTGGGTCCGATACCCCTAAATCTGCCATGTTGCCACAGTTGAGCCTTTGAGCAAGGGTCTTAACCCTCACTGCTGCAGGGGCTGACCCTGTGCTCTAAAACAGGCTTTCTAAGCCAGAATAAGAAAAGAATCTCATTGTACTATACAAGCAAATACGTAGAATGACATATAATAAAGCTCCTTAGCTTATAACACTTTTATAGTATATAAAGCTTATACGGGCCTAAAGCTGCCATTGACTCCTACAAAGGCTAAAATGGAACATATGGAAGGATAAAGTGCGTATGTGGTCGTAACATAAAGTACACGTGAAGCATTTACGAGGTACGCTAAAATGGAGTCTGGGGTAAAATGATACACACTTTCCCAGCAGATTCCCGAGAGCAAAAGGGCATTTCAGCACAGAGGGTAAATACTCCAAGCTTTTATAGCACATGTCCTATGGCTCATCTCTTAGCTCGCGAGTCATAAAGTGTGTCATTATTTGTTATTATAAAGTTATTGGACACACGTATACACACGCCCACATGTATAGGAGCTGGTGCATTGTCGATCCTACCATAGCGTATGCAGTTATGTGAAAAAAATAGGACACCCCATTAAATCTTTCTCCTTTTTAACATGTCATCTGCATTTTAACAACACTGAGAGATTGGCAATACTGAGACATAACATAACATAACTAAACAATGTAATTAATAGAAATACAATTTTCTTGTATAGAAACTGAACTTAAATACTTAAAATGCCTGATGAAAGAATCAGTACTCTGGTTTGCTCTTGTTGAACTGAGTGTTATTACAAATGAAGAGATCCAAAGTGCTCTCTGAGGCCTTTAGAAAGAACGTTGCAGATGAGTTTCAGATGAGAAGATGCCAATGAGTCTGGAAAGGAATTTAAAAAGACCTCAGAACGATAAGAAAATCAGCCGTGGCCAGGTCAGGCCATCCAAGCAAGTTTAGCCCAAGAGCAGACCATTAGTCTCCAACAATCCTAAAATGTCACCACGGGATCTAGTTGGTCAAGACTAAAGCTGGGCAGAGAACACCTACACTGAGCCCTGGACTTGTGTTCTTGGTCCAAACAATATGCTATGGACAGTTGAATCCAAAGTTGAATTATTTGGGCACAGTGACACAGCATTTGAGCACAAGAACCTCATACAAAATATGAAGCATGGAAGTGAAAATGTCATGTTTTTGGGCTGCTTTGCTACAGCGGGGTCCGGAAAGCTTTCTATCACAGAATTGAGTTCAAATTATTGAATTGTATTAACAATGTACTCCTGAGGAAAGTGCGAGATCATCTGTCCAAAAACTAAAGCTGAAACAAAGGTGGACCATGTAACTTGACAATGACCCAAATATTAACCTGTTTGTAACTCCACTGAATGTTAAATCTGTTACCAAACACAGATCATTATTAACAGGTTAGCCAACTACTGACACTAATTATAAATTATGAACACAAGGGGCAGTAGTCTAGCACCTCTAGTGGTCTGGCCTTGTCAAGCAATTGCCGTTCCTGACCATACTGTGTCGTGGCAAAGATGGTGGAGGGGCAATATATTCTAAGGTATTTTTGTGTGTAAAAAAATATTGATACATTTGAGTACTGTGAAAGTGTTGTATTCAGATGTCATTGTTTGGATTCAGATTTGGATTCAGATTTTATGCACATGCTGTCATGTTTTTATACTATAACAGTTTTCCTAATATTTCAAATATTACAGTCTCGCATTATATGTCAATATATTGAATCATAACCCCTGTACTGTAATACATATTGTAGCATCACATGCTTGCCAATACACAGCCTCAATTGCCCCGTTATGGCACCAGGCCTAATGCACATACACACACATGCTACTGTAAGCAATGGCCAGACACAGAGGAAGCTGCTCCTGTGCTAGAGATGCATCATAATTCTGTTATTACTATGGCAACCCAACCCCACACTTTCACCAAGTAACTACCGTACAGTAGAACGCACTTACGTAAGAGCCCATAAAAACTGCTCTGGCACTTTCCGATCATACGACGAACCGCAGCCACACCGCCTCGAGCCTCACTTTGCTGCTAATAAACGATCTTTATGTGCAATCATGAGTAACAGGCTCTTTCTCTCTCCTGCTCCCTTCCCCTCTCTTATTCCTTCCATTTTGCAGAACAGATGTATTGAGATGTACTTCTACTTGCCACCTACACAATTCCTGACCTTGGGTCAGAGCATGAATACACAATCATCTAATTTTCATTTCTTTGTAAACCATTCAAAACATCCAACCAAACTTTGAGATCGGCAATGCAAGGCTGTTCCTCGGGTGTTCCTCGGGTGACAAACATGTTCTTTATTTGCAAATGTTGGGATGTGAGGGAAACTTTATAGATCTTCTAGCTTAATCAAACTCAGGGTTTGTCAAAATCCAATATACACACACTGATAAGCCATAACATTAGCACCTGCCTACTCTTGAGTAGGTCCTCCTTGTGTCGCCACAACAGATCTGATCGTTTGAGGCATGGACTCCACACAACCTCTACGTTAACAGCAGACCCTTTAGGGCCTGTAAGTTTTGAAGTGGGGCATCTTTGGCATCTGAACAGGTAGGGTGGACTATATAGTTGCAAGTTAATAAAATCAGGTAGACTGGAAACAACAATGATGTGCTACATCTACACTATCCCATGATGAGGACCATGATGAGGTCAACTGCTAAACTAAAGGTGTGAAATGAGCTAGAAGTCTATTTAGCCCAATCCTAACATCCCACACTGCAGTTCTACTGAACGTTATTGAACTTCTCAAGGGACTTTGATATCCTTTGGTCAGAGCTAATTCGAAAGCATGGGAAACATGGACTTCAGCTAATCAAATAAACGTGCGCAATTAGTGCATAATTATTGGGTAACTGCCTTCCTAGCAGCAAGCGCCAGCATGCAGGCTACTCAGTAACCACAGCTGGGCAGGAACAGAGCTTCAGGTGAAATGGATCTGGAAGAGGCCATCAGCAGGTCTCCAGACTCTGGCGTTTGGACTAGTTTCAGCTGTCCCCTGAAGCTGAGGTTAGGTGGCAGGTTTAAAAAAACAAACATGGCTTACTGTGCCTACTAGCGCTTGGCTACTACAAACACATAATAAGCAGCGCTGATTAGCTTTGGAGTGTTTTTTTTTTTTTTAATAGCCATAGCTCCAACCAAAGTAAAGCTGACTAAAAATGTCAGAACATGAATGCTAGCCATTTCAGCTCGCAGCTGTAGAACAGTGTGGTCTTGCTGGCTAGCTGACATTTATGAACGCATGAGAGGCTCATTAAACTGAAACGTGATCATTTCCACGTCCTCCTCAAGCACTCCTAAAAGTCACCGATGTCATGTTATGTGTAAACACACCACACCATACAGACTAACCCACATATACACCCCCCCAACCCCACCCGACATAGAAATAGCTGCCTCTATCATCACTGTATAACTGTTTCCACAACAGAATATGAGCTGGTAGGAAAAAGAGAAGGTAAATTCAAGAGATTACGATCTGTTGAATATGCAGAGAGTTTAGCAGCTAAGCTAAGTGAAACAGTCAGAGAATATAAGGATAGAATATATTTTAAATTAAAGACAGCATTTTAGAAAAGTTTTACCGCAGTATACCCCAGTAGGGGGTTTGTAATTAATAAAATATACTGAATAAACACTAAAAAGGTAATATCCTGCATTTACTTACTTTAAATATGCCCCCCACAATTCTGTTTTTCACTTTACTTGGTCTGACAGATATAATTTTTTAATGGCAGATACCAATAACGATTTCAGCTAATAAACACCATAGCTATTACATTAAAACCACCTAATATTAGTAGGTCCCCCTCATGCTGCCAAAGCAGCTCTTTAGGTTCTTGGGGCAATCTGAAGGTGCCTTGTGGTATCCGGCATCATCAGCCAATATCATCTTTATAATTAAAGGCCAGAAACACAGGACCAGACAAACACGAACAAACACAAATGTTAGGTTGTTTGTGTTTGTCTGGAAGTGTCTGGTCAAATTCGATATTCGTGTTTGATGTTCGGGCAGTTGGCCATGACTTCGACCAGATATGCAGCTGCCCACCCACTGAAACTTAGCTCACGCTTTCCTGGTTACCATAGTGAACAGCGCACAAATTTCTCGGTTTAGTTTGTTTTTGCTTAGCTAAGAGGTCGATAATGGCCTCGTTTTGGGCGGAGAGGACTGACTTACTGCCAAAGACCCCCCAAAGCACACCCGAACTTCATCAAACACGAACAAACACAAATTCAACATGTCAAATTCCACCAAACATTTCCGGACAAACGTGAACAAACCCAACATTTGTGTTCGCTCGTGTCTGTCCGTTCGACAGTGTGCTCTGGCCTTGCAGTTTGTCTTAGAATGGTTGGTTGATGGGCTCCGGCCTTTCATTTTATACTCCCGTGGTTTTAGCTAAACACGGCTGTTGTGACAGTTGTCAATGTCAGTTCTCAACATTCATATTTCCAAAACAGCAGAAACTCACAGTATATTGCATATTGGGGCACTGGACATTACTAGGGCTATAATATTCGTAACATTGGTAACATTCATAACGTAACAATGCCGACATCACCGTACTGTGCATGCAGTTTCACTGAGAATATGCAAAAGCCTATGTGTAAATAGTGCATCACTGTATGCTGTGCAGCGAAACCTGAGCGACATGCCATGCTAAGCTCAGCTCAGGCTGACTGGTGTCTGACTATGGTGAGTGCAAATGATACACAGGAGTCAGAGGACCTACCTGCTTCTTTCAAATTAGTGAGGCTGTGTTCATCTGTCTTGTCTGGAGAAACCTTGTGAAACCCTTAATATTAATGCTAAAGTTTTATTTTCAATCATTCTGTTTATTGTCAATTTTTTAAATTTACGAGATGCTGTTCGGTTTTGTAGCCAATTGTAACCTACTGCCTTTTGTTTTTATCAGTATGACCTATGCAAGAGTGTATGTACACGGTTGACACTCTACTGCTTTAACACACTACAGGCTGCACCAACTACTTAAAAGGGGACTACACGACACTAGGTGGAACAAGCTGTAACTAGCACTCATCTGTTCAACTTCAGTGAAATGAATCTTAGCCTAATGCATCTGGGTGTTTTTGTTGGTGCTGTACCGAACTAGCACCTAACCATGATGTCCACCGTAGTGTGAAGCAAACCATGACTTCTGTGTATGGTTATACCTGCCAGAACCTGCCCTGGTTTCAGTTTACTATCTTTTATCTCTAGCTTGAATTGCTATGATGCATTCACATATTGTCAGGAGATATTGTTGTGAGCTTGAATCCCAGCAATCCCACAGTGTCAGCCAACCAATGATTGCTTGCTTTGTTGAGACTGTGTCCACATTTAAGGCAAGCAAATTCAATGCATCCCTGTTTTCAGTGTTCAGGAAGTACCACAGTCAAATTGGTTGATATGCAAATAATCCCTCTTGACAGCTGTAATGGGTTACTATGCAAACATCTGTATAGGATATGGCCAACTGACATTCAGGGAACTTACTGATTTCATTCTCCACAATGGATACAGAGGTTTTGTTGTCAGTCCTGCAACCCTGCAACCCAAACACATGTGGAATCACATGGATTTTCAGAAGGCATCCTTTTCCAGGAATGGGCTTGTTTCCCTGCTATATTTGGTTAATTGTGTTGGAGGTATCAAAAAAGCCAAAGAGGAAAAAAATCTGCATGAACGGCTGCTCACTGAACAATTACTAAATGGGGCATATGGCACTTTTCTGTTAAATCATGTACGAGATAATCCTGTTATGTGACACATGCACATGTTACAAAAGGCAGTTAGAAGCAGAGGTTCTGGTCTGGAAACAGCTGCACAGCAAAGCCCTTAGTTAAAACAACAGTAAATGTGTCTAAAATACAGCTAATAAACACCACAGTCATTACATTAAAACCACCTAATATTAGTAGGTCCCCCTCATGCTGCCAAAGCAGCTCTTTAGGTTCTTGGGGCAATCTGAAGGTGCCCTGTAGTATCTGGCACCAAGCAGATCCTTTAAGTCCTGTAAGTTATGAGGTGGGGCCTCTATGAGCATCATGTGGCAAAACACTCTTGTGGGGTCTTCCCAGTATGCCGTGGCCAGTACCTACCAAAAATGGTCCAATGGTGCAAAGTATTTATGGGATGTTTTGTACAAACAAGTTCGATGCATGGAAGCCACAGCTCACAACTTACAGGTCTGGAAGGATCTGCTGCTAACGTCTTGTGCCACCTTCAAAGGTCTTGTGGAGTCCATGCCTCGACGGGTCACAGGATCTACTCAATATTAGCAGGTGGTTCTAATGTTATGCCTGATCGATGTATGACTGACAGCATCTTGTCCTGGAGAAACTATACTCTAGATGTCCAAATGTTTGTGGACACCCCTTCTAATGAATGCATTCAGCTGCACCCACTGCTGACACAGATGTGCAAATGCACACACACAGATTGTCTAGTTTCTGTAGAGAAGTACTGCCCACAGAACAGGACTCTCTGGAGCAGATAAACATCAACCTGCCATGCCATGGGCTAGAGGGGTATAAATCACCCAACATCCTGACTTCGCTAACGCTCTTGTCACAGAATGCAATCAAATCCTCCAGCAATGCATGATTTTTTTAAACCCTTTATGTCAGAAGGAAAAATTAATGAGGAGTGTCCCAATACTTTTGTCCTTATAGTGTGTTTAGACAGTTTAGCAAGGTTATTAAGTAGAAGTGATCAAAGGACAAAGTTGTGGTAACGAGCTAACTACGGTTTAAACTGTGGTCGCCATGGTGAATTGCCATGGTGAATGTCATGGTGCCTGTCATTAAGACAGACGAAACAGTAGTACAGGCCCCCTACTGAGTGCTTCACTTGCCCTGGGCCTGATGCTATACAAAGCACTGCATAATGCACACCACTAGTAGAGAGCACACACACACACCTTGTGGGGACAGACTTCACAGAGTGATAGACTCCATGTCAAGCTGGATCACTGTCAGCACTAAGCTAGTGTAGTGACCTCGAGAGCACACCCTGTCTGTCTGTTTTTGTCAACATACAAACCTTAAGATTCCATAAACCAGAAGGATCAACCCAAATACGTCCAAAAGGCTAAACATGAATGGAAGCTAGTAACCATTAATTAGCATTTGGTGGCTATCCAGTTTTAGCAGTGTAATTCCCCTTTAATAAGCTAATACCACACTGCATGGACAAAAGTATTGGGACACCTGCTCATTCATTATTTCATCCAAAATTAATGTTTGTTTGTTTTTTTTTTATTAAAAAACTTTATCCTGCTTTTGTTGGATTAGCCATCTCTACTGTCTAGGGATCTAATTTTTTAGAACACTGCTGTGAGGATCTGATTGCACGTTTCAGTGGCAGAAGCATTAGTGAGGTCAGGATCATCCCACATCATCCCCAAACTCTTCAACTCAAAAACTATTGGATGGAGCACCAACCATAAATGCTAGGGGGGCTTTCTACCCCTCCTATAGCCCACACCTGGTCTATAGGAGCTCTATAGCCAACACCTGGCATTAAGCTCATGTTTATCTGCTCCAGAGAGTCATATATTCTGTCTTATTGACAGTACTTCTTTACTGGTACTAGACAAGCTGTGTGTGTGTACATGCATTTGCACATCTGTGTCAGCAATGGGTGCAATTTAAAGCAGCTGAATTAATTAGAAGGGCTGTCCACAAACATTTGGACGTGTAGAGTACTACATTCTTTCACTGATACGCGTATACCAGACCAGAAAGGTTTTACTGAAATTCAAAAGGGGTCAGCAAATCATAAATAATTATTGTGCTTGAGTCTGTCTATGACTGTAACACCTCGCAGCTTGTTACTGTAAGGTCAGCCATTGGTGCTTTTGCGTTGAATCACACCAATGGGTCTATAGACTCAAACAAACAAGCTAATTGTGGTGACCGCAGGCCTGCATGTTTAAGAATAACAGGCCTACGTGTATGCCAAAATAGCCCAAATGATCTTTTTTTGCATGCATGCATGCATGCTTGACATTCTCCATTTGGTCTAGCTGTAAACACCAATGTCATGGCCAGGTCCACTCTGAAGACATGACTTCATGTAGCTATATGTTCCTGGCATCCCCAGTGTACCAGTTATGCTTCATGTGAAAGCCTTAATAATAGAAAATGGGCACAGGACCAGGTTTCCCTAAGATTAACTGCTTATACCTTTAAAAATAAAGGTGCTTAAAAGGGACCACAGAACCACTTTTGGAGCCATGTTTGTAATAAAGATTATGGTTCTTTACAGAACCAACAGTGCTTATTCTATAATACATAATACAGTGCTTCATCACTTAAAGAGAACCCTCTGAAGCACCCTTATCTCCAAGAGTACAGCTACAGTATAATAAAGGCAAACAATGGTGTTGGTAGAAGTTGGCATGAAACTCACCAAAACTGTAAAACTTAGCAACACCCCTTCTAATGAATGCATTCAGCTGCTTTAAATTGCACTCACTGCTGACACAGATGTGCAAATGCACAAACACACAGCTTGTCTAGTCCCAGTAGAGAAGTACTGCCAACAGAATAGGCACCATGCCTAAGGCCAGGTGTGGGCTAGAGGGGTATAAAGTCCCCCAAAGCATTGTGGAGCAGTGGAACTGTGTGGAATGATGGATGGTGCTTCATCCAGTACTCTGGGGATGAGTTGAGGAGTGGGGAATGAGGTGGCCGTGGTGATCATCCAACATCCTGGCCTCACTAACGCTCTTGTCACTGAATGCAATCATGAGCAGGTGTCCCAATACTTTTGTCCATATAGTGTATATTGTACATTGCAGTGTACATTTTTAGTATGCCAAACAGACAGTGTAATAAGCCTGAATTGCTAAGGGATGACAAACTGTGCCGTTTATACCCGGCAATTTTTCAAATGCCAGGGAAAGACAGAGGCGTATAAATAATTTAGACATCCTGGCCATGTAATAACGTCCACACCATGCAATGTGAGCTGTCAGGGGGCTCAACTGCTTTGTGTCAACCTGGCAACCCAGACCACGTCTGGCAACCAGGCTGAGATGACCTAAGATGATGTTGACTGTCTGTGTTGCGCAAGGGAGCTAAGCAGCTAATTCTTACCAATTAGCCATTAAAGACAGTGTACGATGTTGCAGGCTAAGTCCACAATAAGCCGCATACTGTGTCTAGGAGAGAATCACAGCAGTGCCATGTGCTACCCAAGGTAAGAAGAGCCATTTATACTACAGTTGGGAACCCTCTTTTTTTCCCTTTTGTGGATGATGTCCTAAGGTACACTCTCAATCACCCCAGTAATGTAGTCCCTGTGAGGTGGACTACACAAGGAATTCCGACTTTTTAAGTGAGATTCAAAACCACAGGGAACGTCAAACTGCGTAGGGAGTACTGAGTAATGGTTTATCACTACACAGGAATGGTGAAGGGCGGGACTTTATCCGTAACCAACAAGCTGATTGGCTCTCAAACAGATTTGTTCACATTACAGACAGATTGAGGTCACTGACATTTATGAATGCCAACCATCAAGATCAAATTTTTTGATCAAGCTAAATGAAAAAATCTGAATTGATGAATGAGGCTTGTATTGTGACCATAGCCTTGTGTAGTGCCTTTCACAGACCCAAGGAACCCAACAAAGTTTTTATGAAACATAAAAATCAAGCTAAGTTAGAAATAAGTTATTAAAGCTTATATTACTACTATAATAATCTCAAAATGTAAAATATTAGATCACTGTTGCACTATTATTTAATGTATTATGAAATATTGGTTTAAATTGTTGGTCAAATCTAAACATTGGTTCGGCCAGCCACTGCCTCTTCTCAAACCCCCGCCGACACAGCATGCCGGGCAGCCGACACGCCAGGTCCCAAGCTCCGCTGCATCAACAGCTAACAGGCCTGTGCCAGCCAACATTGCTTAAGAACGAAGGTGGGAGAGAGCGCCATCTATTACCCGGAGAGAGCATGGCCAAAACAGCATTGTGCTCTTTCAGATTCTGGCCGCTGATGGCAAATTAGCGGCATGGCTCAGGATTCGAACTCGCAACCCCCAGGCCATGGTGGTAGTGCATTAGACCTACCTTTTTAAACTGTTATCTGCTGATATGGGCATGATTCCAATGTATTAATGTGTACTCTCTTTAAAGTATACCACTGAGTAGCAGGAAAGCTGCTTTCAAAAGACCCCCTAGAGCTAGTAGCACTGCTTTACCTCTACCTTGTATGGTTAGAATGATGATGAGCTGTTAATTTTTTTATTTTTTTAGATAAAAAAAACAAAAACAACAACTTTTGGGCTCTGATTTTGTTGCAGTGCACAGGTTTGTATCTCACAGTAAGGATGAAAGAATATCACTGGTGGAAACACTTGACACCAGTGCAACAATTAGCATAATATGGTCATACAAACACAAGTGCTTTCAAGGAAATAGCTCTTCCGATAGTTAGGCGGCCTGCGCTGTCGCAGCTTACCGATTCAGTTTGTGCCAAGCTGGTGATGCGTCTGCCTTCGCAGGTGATGTGTTGTGCCTAGAAACGCTGGCGCGTGCCACCATCACGCATGCTTTTGTGTTACTAGACAAAGGCTTCAGTGAGTCATAATGAAACACTGACGGGAGACAGAAGCTGGGCACGGTTACCAAGCACCGGTGCCACCTGACCCACACTCATATGTTTTTGTCACACCACGGTAACACACCCATGTCATCACAGCGAGGGAGCAAGAGTGAGTGTGTGGTTGTGTCCAGGCTCCCGCTCTTGCAACCTCGACATAACTAGTAGTCTACTGGACAAAAGTATTGGGACACCTGTTCATTGATTGTTTCTTCTGACATCAAGAGTATGAAGAAAGGCTTTCTACTAGATTGTGGAGCATTGCTGTGAGGATTTGCTTGAATCCAGTGTTAAGAGCGTTAGTTAGTGAGGTCAGGCTGTTGAAGATCACTACCCAACCTCATTCCCAACTCCCCAACGCATCCCAAAAATCATTCCAGGGGACAGAGTTCCACTGCTCCACAGCTTAGCACAACACTCTGACATATAAATTAGTATTATTGTGAAAAAATATGAAACACAACTAAATATGTAAAGAGTATCGACATTCATCATCTTCATATCAAGTGAACTATCAGTGTCCAGAACCTCTTCTCTTTACATCACTGCCTCCGCCCCCCAAAGAAGGCAGCATAGAGGTCATCCTCACCATCACCATTAACCACGCTGGTTTTCGCTTGATGTAGTGGCGTGTCATTAAGGCAATCGATACCCCATTAAAACTGCAATCACAGTCGCATTCATTCAGCAGTTCATGACAGCATGAATTCAATATCTCAATATGGAGTGACAGGAGCGACGCAGCATTCTCGCCTTAGCAACCTTGCTCTCGTCAGAATTCTCTTGGAGGAGCTGAAAATGGGTTCCAGTAAGAAATGATCCCACATACGCATCCACAAACACACACATGCAGACACTATTAACCCTTCAACAGAGCGTTCTGCCTCTGCTCCAGCTCATGTAGCCTCTCCATGGCGAGTTGTAAAACCATATCCGGACCATCGCACTGCCTCTTTGAGCCTGACACATCACAAAAGCTAAAATACTACCTCAATAATGTACACTATCTGGCCGTGAAGCCTTGTATACTGGTGTCGGCCATTAATCTCCAGCGTCAACCTGCTTTAAAACGAGGCACGCGGCTCCTTGCTGAGAAAGAGGTACCAGGAAGTGATTGTAATCGGCCAGCAGGTCAACCTCGCGAGCTCCATTGTGTGCTGTATTTTTATGACCTTGGCGCGAAGCCCGGGAGGAGGATGCCCGTTTATACTGGACTGGGACCAGAACCTGGTCTCCAAACCCTGAAGAGAATTGTTGAATAAGAGACAGTAAATGGGATTGCGATGCGTCCACTATCAGTCTAATTCAGGTTGATGTCTAAATATATATATATATTACTGTCACGCTTAAAACTTCAAAAAGGCTACTTCACAAGAGAACTGAAAAACGTCAAAACCTTCAATGAAAGTCAGTGTAACCAGATTATTTTCTAAATTAAGGAAAAGAAAAAAATTTAAATTTAAATTGCCAGTTTTATCTAATGTTTTACTGTTTTCCACTTTTACCCATAATTTAAATGTTACCCGTTGTTTATACTGTGTTTTTGCATGTTAGCAACAATATATCTATATTTTGTAGCTGTCGCACAAAAACGCATCTATTTATTTTTTCAGAATTTGAAACTGGCATGATGAAATTATCCAAAATGACGTGGTATAAATCTTCCGTTAAAAGTTTGGATGTTTTTTCCTTCTAATGTGAAGTTACGATTTTTTTTTTTGCGACAGTGACGATATATTTGTGTATAACATAATGCATTCAATACATAGGCGTCGACATCCAGAGACATTAGACCTTATACGCACAGGTAGAGGTAGGCAATATGACGATAATTCATTGATCTCGTGAAATTTTGTTATGGTGATTAACAATATGCTTTTTTGTGGATTTCGTCAGTAGTTGCAGAAGACTGACTAACTGTATATTTCGCTACTGTGTTAGCAAATTAAAAAATAAATAATAATAATCATAGCAAGTGTCAAAATATCAATATCATGTGCTTCCATATCATGATATAATATTCTGGCCCACCTCATTCACAGCCTTTGCAACTGTATAAATTCACTGACACCCATGTTGGTCATTTCTAATAATAGAATCATATATTTTTAGCAATAACAGCTGACAGTTTGTACAGTTCTGTTTTTCTTTCCTGTAATACTCTGGTCTGGTAAATATATTCATCTTCATTCAGAATCAGACACATATCAATTTTTTATGTAGTTCCTATCAAACCCGTTGCTCTCTCTTACACAGTTAAACTCCAGGGCTGCACTGAAAAATATCGCAGTGTAAAATGTGGAACATGAATGTTCTATTCATTCTAATTTCTAAAGCATCCACACTCTTTAAACATCACTCTGTCAACAAACCGGCACCAATCAACACCTCACTCCTCCCACCTCCCATCTCTAGTTACGTTAGCAGATTATGCAGCAACGTGGATACAGTCAGCATGAGGTTATCAAATCCTAAACCCTTGTAACTCAACCTGATGCATGGTGTGAGTGTATCGCTACACCCCTTTTAAATACACAGGTAGTCAGGTTGTGCTTTTGGACGAGCTGACAAAGTCCAGCAAAAGCCCTGTATCTCCAAAATGCCAACTTTACAGCAAATAAATCATTTTCAAAGGAAGTCAATGTAATTTTGGGAGCATTTCTATTGGTACAATTATCATGAATCATGTGAAAAATTCTAATTATCATTTGAAAAAAATATATGAAGAATTTGCAAAATTGGAGATACATAAACCCTGTTAACATCTGGTCACTTCATGTGTCTTGGGTATCAAGACTAAGACTTATTCCACACCCGAAACCCTTCCCAGTACATCCCAAACACCAGTAATAACTGCTTATCTATAATATAGCAATCTTTTTTCAGTCTGACTAACCAGAAACACATCAGGCTACCAAGTGTATTAAAGGCATGTGGCTAAAACCTTATCAGGACACAATCCAGATACTAGTCCCATGAACTGACCAGGTGTAAACAGCCAATTATATTATTAATATTGCCACTTTCCTCATAAAAAGCCAAGAAAGATCTTATTGTCTTAAAATATCTCATTAAAACATTGTTTTGTGAAGATATTGGAACTGGAATCGACCATAAAAAGCCCAATCAGTGCATCCTTAGACAGAATTACAGACGTTAACTGGCCAAAGGTTGAGGAGAACACAACACTAACATGATTTCCAGTGTCCCAGCCTTCTCCAGTACCTCCATACGAGCCAATACCTCCGTTTTCAGGCTATTATCAGGTCTACACCAATAAACACACTTAATATTCGGAGTCTGTGAGGACTGACCATTCGCTAGCCGAGCAGATTTGCTTAAGTGGATATACTACAGCGTCTTAATTAGAATTAATGATCGTGTGGCTTTTGTATACTCCAGTATGGGATTTAACCCAAGGCCAGTCAGCTGCAGAGTGAAAGAGAGAGAGGGAGAGAGGGAGTCCAAAGCAGCACATTGATTGTTCTCTCTAATTACATTCATTGAGCAATTGATAAAAGACAAGCTAATGGTTCTCCAAAGTTTTATTACAGACCATCTGTAGACCATCTACCCTACCTCAGGCAGCAGCGTAGACCCACCACCCAGCCTTCTGCATCACTCAGAGGTAACGTCCGGGCAGAAGGGGTCAGCCTGGGTTTGAGTTTGGTCAGCTTTGGCCATGCGTCTACCATTCCATCTAATTTTCCATCCCGATGGAAGCCTGCTTTAAAGGGAAGCCTGCTTTAAAGGGCCGTGGTGGACGACACCATTGATTTATTGACTGGGTGGGCTCTCATTGGACCCAGCTGGTCTGTTCTGGTACACAGAAAGCGTGGTGGAAAAGCAGAGCTATTAAAACTGCCCTGATCCAGAGCTGTGGAGGGAATCCCCAAGAAAAATCCCCCCTAACTCCCTTACTCCCTCTCTCCCCCCCTCTCTCTCTCTCAACACACACTATATGCAGCTCTCTCCTAGCTTGGGTGTAAAACCGGGGGGATGCATCTTATGTGATGTCACTGCAGACAGCCTGTGTATTGTACAGTACAACTACGGTGTGTATTGGGGGGCGACTGGGTTATACGTGTATAGCCCACTATCACACAGGCCCACTCTGAGTGTATATATAGACCGTACATATCTATAGGCTGAGTGGAGCTGCTCCACCAGCCCTCCTTATACAGATGGTGTTTCCAATATTGCGCCCCTAAATAACGGACTGCTACTGTAGTTAACTGTAAGCGGACCAGACACGGTATCACACTTCACACAGGCAGTACACACCAATGAAATCACACACACACACACACTCATAGCCGTCTTTACATCGCGGTCTCCTCACCGTACAAGGCGTTACGGGTTATCTGGCCTCCCATGGCTCAGCGCCGGTTGCTTCCCAAACCTCGTCGTCGCTCCTCGTTTTTTAAAGTTTGGCGCTGGAGCCGCAGCGCTGCCGTGCCGACGACATGCTCGCCTGTATTCGTCCACACACATCCACACACACACGCACTCTGTCTCCCTCAGAGGTCCGGCTCCGGCTCCGGCTCTGGCTCTGGCGCTGCTGCTGCTGCTGCTGTAAACACACGGCCACTCCTGCCTCATTCACAGGACGCGGCCACGCGCAGGCTCCACACTCTCATTTGCATAAGGGGCGGGTCCAGAACGCCCCTCTCAGCGTGCGGACACGCCCCCCTCCACCGTGCACAAGTGCTCTTTGATGGAGAGCAGCGTCAAACAGCAGCACAGGACTTTACAGAGAGCTCAGGCGACAACGCCTTCACTTCACTGCGGGTGTTTTAGTGTGTTTTTGTGCTCATTAAAATATATCATATTTGATAAAAAAAAAACAAAATAAAAATAATAATAATAATAATAATAAAATTCCCGGCTCACGTGACGCGCACGCTGTAACCATGACAACGCTGCACCGTGTAATGGTACCGCTGGGTTATCAGCTACCGACTGGGCTACTGCAGTACTGTACAGAGCCCTGAACTACCAGCATAGAAAAATAACAATTAGAGACATGAAACATCCCTCAATTTAATAAACCATCATCTCATCTTTATAATCTACTCCCTCAGTTTAATAATCCACCAAACCATCATAAACCAACAATCCGCTCCCTCAGTTTAATATAGTGTTCCTTCAGTTTAGAGGAAACTCGGGACACAATTTATTAAATTGAGGAAAGGACTTTATTTATTAGGGTAATTTTATTCATATTTGTTAAATGAAATGAACCACATGGAGGTAATTAGTTACTAAATTTGAGGGAATTATTCATTAACTCATTAAACAAATTTTCAAATGTATTACATTCAGGGAACAATTTATTAAATCAAGGGAACAAATTATTACATTTATAAAATGAAGGATTTATGAAATTTTGTAAATCAAAAAACTTATTTATTAAAGTGATGGAACAATTAAAGACATTGGCGGAGTGATTTATTAAATAAGGGAATAAGTTATTACATCAAGGGAATGACTGATTAAAACAAGGGAATGATAACATTGGTGAAATTAATTATTAAATTGAGGATATGATTTATGAAATTTTGGGGAATGATTTATTAAATCGAGAAACTTATTCATTAAATTAATGGAACAGTTGAATAAACTGGGAGAGTGATTTATTAAATTAAGGGAATAATGTTTTAGATCAATGTTTATTAAATTGAGAGAATTCATTATTAAACTGAGGGAATGATCTATCAATTAAAAGAAAAAGAACAAATTGTGTAAATGATTTATTGAATCAAGAAAATGATTTAATAAACTGAGGGAATGTTTCCCTAACATTTGGACATACATTACTCAACAGAATTATCCTTTTAGTTTTAGGATTATCATGAAAAAGTTTTTTTGTGACTATTCTTATATTTGTCTTTAATGTCCCTTAACAAAACAACATGTCCCTAGGCAGGTTGCATCCATGCATCAAAGATGTTGGTGCCAAATTTTATACAACTATCTGTGTTCCTCAGAAATCAGGATGTGTTGAGCCAGTGCACACTGCAGCCTCAGCTTTCTGTCCATAGTAACAATAGTTACTAGTTACAATAGTTAACATAGTGACTAAATACTAAACCTACAGTCTATTCATTATTGGAGGATTTGGTGTATTTTGCTGCTATCCTGTTGGTTTACTTATTGTGATGATGCATGTTGTGATAGGTCTGAATATTTGCAATAAAGAAAGAAGAAAAATAAAGAAACAGCTACAGACTCTATGTGTCTATGATTCATTAATAGTTAGCATACTAGCGATCTGACCAATATTTCTACCACAATAACGAGGTATCTCTCTTGTCATATGCTGTCTGTATCTACTGCAAGAGCAGCTGCATTCTGCAATTCCAACAACACATGGAAATATGACACCAGGGCGAGTTCACCTTGACTCAAACCTGCAACCCATGCACAAGCGAATATTGTACAAAGTGAGCTAAAAAGCTTGCAGAATTTATCGCACTGGTGTCAGATCTTTTCTGGGATTGAGTCGTTGTCTTCCTACTTCCCTCTGACCTCCATTTTTGCACTCAGCAATGTACGAAAGGCCTGATGTATTGATCTGCATCTAGAGTCGGCCTACATCGATCCACTCCTTGAAGCAAACCAAGGCAAGGACCTATGTGCCAGAGATCTACTTTATAATATCATTAGAATGTATTAAACACAATCAAATCATCAACCCGCCAGACACGACCGGGTCATACAGAAGCACTCACGCTCCTTCCTCTGAGACATTCTGGGAAGACTGCCTCCTCCATATGCTCTGGCAGATAGAGCGAGTGACCCCATAGAGTCAGAGTGCTGACCTAACCTGTCATCACTGCTTTGAGGTAGCTTCTCTTATTGCAGCTCACTACACTGCTCCGGGGCTGCCACAAGCTCACTCACGCTGTTCTGACGTCAGTCCTGCAGTGTAACAGGAAGGGATTGTACCTTTTCAAATCTAAATAATTACAAGAACCATCCATATAATCCCTGTGGTAAAATGATTTTGTTGGTGGTGCTTTTTAAAGCAACATTATGCAGAATTTTACCACTAAAATAACACTTTCAAAATCAGTGCCGGCTCTGTAATTCTCAGCTTGTCCAGAAATGCACATTAGACTGTGTCCTTTATAAGAGCCTCAAAGTGAGCATTATACTGTCTGACTGTAGGGGGAGCCCAGGAGCAAGAAATGCCAGTTGTCACATAATGCTGCTTTAACTCTCTTTAATGCAGTAAGTCTTATGTATTTCTCAGTAACTACAGGGACCTCTGTACAAACTGGTGGGTCTATTCTCTGGTCATAGAAGTTTGTAATAACACTTTCGGCCCGCTGACGGACCATAGCCTGTTTAAGGGGTTAACCCTTAGAAGTCATAGGTTTTGCCAGATTTGCCTTTGGTCTAGCCGTCTTTTTATTAATTGAAAGTTATTAAACTCATTAAGAGTGTCTTCCCAGATGTCTTCCCAGATGTCTTCATACGGTTTACTATCCATCCAAATCTTTCTAAAGCTTCTATAGCCTTCTATCGCCTTGACCATGCCCCCTCCCCCCACTGAATGTTATGAATGGACCACGGCAATCGTCCGCAGATAATGAACCAAACCTCTCTAGAGTCTCTCACTCTCCCTTTCTTGATGGTATGGAAAAAAACAATGTGCCAAAATCACGTTAGCAATAATATTTACTCTGCGGTCGTCCAGCCCTTTTAACAATTAGACCCATAGTGGAAGCCATAGCAAACCATAGAGCTGTGGGCCAGAGCGCAGCGACTTTGATCAAAATGAAATCACAGCTCGTGCCAGAGCCATGGTGCGGTCGGGGGGCAATAGAGCAGGCATTCAGCTCCACACATGGCGTGCAGATTTTGCAGCTAGCATAAGTTAGCGCATGGAACGTGCATGTCATAAAGTAAACGAGAGAAGGGGCATGTGAATGACACTAGAACAAGATATGGACATAAAGTCTTCAGAAGGGCCTTGGAACCCTGGGAGCTCCACACACTTGAGACTAAGGATTCATGGGGGGAGATCATCATGCACTGGTCTTAGGTTCTTGACTTTCTTGACTGAAACAATGGTTCTAGGAAGGCTTTCTACTAGATTTTGGGGTGAGGATTTGATTGCATTTAGCAACAAGTTGGATGATCACCACTCAGCCTCACCCCCAACAGATCCCAAAGGTACTGGATAGAGCACAGCTCCACAGCTCAATGCTGGGGGCTTTATACCCCTATAGCCCACACCTGGCATTAGGCATAGGTTCAACAGGTTCATGTTCATGTACTTCTACATAAGAACTAAACAAGCTGTGTGTGTGTCAGCAATGGGTTATGATGGGGGGGGGACGTAATTCAGAATCAGCCAGGAAAATTGCACAACAGATCATAGAATAGCAAAAAACAGGTAAAGTAGCTGTCTGATATTATAAATCTGATATAATATGCGCTGGCCTTGAAAATGAGACTACTGTCTTTGTGCTCACTCCTAAAGTGCAGTTCTTTTGCTTTGCTCTCTCGTTTCTCTCCTTGTGTGCTGATTCACAACTCTCCTGTTGCCGATGCCAACTCAACATGCTCAATCAGCCAAAGCAGCGCTGATGAGAACCGACTGGAGCCAACACTATGGACACACCACACAGACTACGGGTGACGGTTGGCCACTAACACTCAGCAATGGCCTGACGGTGTCTGACAGCCAACAGGCAGCGTGTCAGAGTAGGCAGATCTTTGCCACGTTAGGCAACAAAATGCATTAGACTCTCTGATGACAGCCAGACGTTTGGCTCGCAAGGCTTTTTTCACACAATTCTTCTGCTATTAAATCAAACATCAAACGTAGTTGTCATACAAAAGACCCCTTATAATGTGTAAGAATGTCATGGCGAATGGACCAATAAAAACGCTCCAAAATGACTTCAATTAAACATTACATTGACTTCCATTAAAAGTTATGAACATACTTCAGTTCTTAGTTCTACAGGGACTAGAAAAGCTGTGTGTGCATTTGCACATCTGTGTTTGCAAAGGGGACAAGTTGGTACAACTTAAAGTAGCTGAATGTATTCATTAGAAGGGGTGTCCACAAACATCTGGACACATAGTGTATACTGCACTATTTATCATCTGACAGTCTCAGCATTAGGATTTGGACAGTTGTAGTCTGACTGGCTTCCCACACAGCCTCCTGTTTGCAGGACTGGCCTATATTTCCGGATTTAAAGAAGGGCATTAAGGTTTTGAATAGTTTCGATATTTGTATGAATGTACCTGCTGGTGTGCATTAGCCTTGTGTGTGTGAGAGCATGTGTGTGAGAGCATGTGTGTGTGTGTGTGTGTGTTTGCAAGTTACTGCTTTTAAATGAATGCTCTGATGCCAGTCCTTGCTGTTACATGACTAAGCCAGTCAGGATGTCTCTCTGTGCTTTAAACCCAGACACGTATTACTTTACATAATACACTCCAGTAAATAACCCACAGTGGATTGGCTCTGTTAATAGACCAGCCTATTATACGCTTCATTCCGAGCTCAGCTACTTCAATTTACTGTTTATAAATAGAAGTATTAATTACACTAGACCCACTCACTGTCTCCGTTCGCTGCTCTGCATATTGTCATGCTGAAATTGCGAACACTAGTTAGGACAGTGGATTACTAACTGAATGCAGTGCGGTGTGTTTGCAAAGGCTAAAACAACAAAATATGAAAATACGTTCAGGATCTGAAGTGTGAAATCGCAGACCAGTCCTCTACAGAAAAAAAAAAGAAAATTAATCACCTACTAGCTTTATAGTCTTTTATTTTTAAAAGTAAGATTTTGACCAATGCCCAGACTTTTACTTCCATACGGTCTCTTAGGACTCTTCACACTTGTGATTATCCCCCACTAATTAACACCTCTACAGACTCTAAGCCTGAACCATCACACTATTACCGTGAACTGTTCTGTTAAATAAGCAGTACGGCTGCAGACATGTTTGTGTGCTTTCTGGCTCTTTATGGCACACTGTCATCTAGAGATAAAGAAAGTAATATGCTGTACAGCTTTGCTTATTTCTCACAGAAGCTGATACGTAGATACTAATCCTAAACCCAGAGTTGGAGCATATTGCGTTTGTGAGATAAGATAAGACTATTGCTATGGTACCTGTGTTTGACTTGCATTGCCATGTTTCTTTGTTGTTGACTCTGCGTGCGGCCAAGCAGCGAAGAGCATCTGCTGCCAACTATAAAGTGGTCTGGTGTAATTTATAGACCCTCTTACCATAAGGCCATTTCCTAGACCTGGCTATATGCAAGCATATACAATCCTGCGCTTGTTTTCTTTGACTCACTTTTCACTGCGCTGTTTAAAATTTGTACTTTAAACCTGTAAATCTGCAGGCACTAGATTCTGGAAGCAGGCTCTGATCAGGCAGATCAGGTGGCTGTCGGCTTGACGTTTTTGTGTCCCGCTGCAGATGTAAGGCCATCTTTAATCTATTCGGCCTTTTTACAGCAGCCGTTACTTTACTTTAGGGGCCGGCTCCAATTCGGGAATTTTACACCCTCTCTCACTTCTCTTAGGTGCTTCCACATGGGATAATCCTTGCTGCGGGCAGACGGAGGTGAAAGAGGGAGGATGTACCTTCTTCTTGCACTATATATGGGCAACTACTCTTTATGTAGCTACTGCTTTAGCAGCAACGCTTTGTAAACGGGGTTTGCTGCAGCATCTTGAGTAGAACAGATTGAGGGAGTGCTTGACATATACTTTCTATAAGGTAGCAGATGATGAGACGAGGAGGCCTATAAACCTTGTTTAGCTTGTATACAGACATGTGAAAATATTAGAACACCCATGAAATTAACTAATTATTTTCCAGATTATTTTCTTAATTATTTTCAAATGACGATCCAATTTCCAGATGTTTAAATATGTTAAAAAATACAAAACTACTGTAGCGTTCCTGTGTGCTCCAACTAGTCTAGCCATTCTCCGATGACCTCTCTTATCTACATTTCTGTTCGCAGAACTGCTGCCTACTCATTATTATACCATTATTAGATAATAGATGCATAGGTATACAGATCTTCCTAATACAGTGAATGTATACATAGCTTAACAAAGGTGTCTACTTTGTCCAATTATTGACTTCCATATTGTTTATTACTGAATTAAACACTGATACAAATATAGAATAATATCCCTGTAGAACTAGTATCTAGTTATGAATCTTAAGGCTTTCATAACTACTATGAATCATTTGGTAACTACTCTAAAACCAGCATACCCTTTACATACCCTGAGGAACTGAAGCATGAAACTACATAGACGAAGTGAAGGTGCACGGATGTTTAGCAACACATGCGACTGGATATGTCTGCATTTGTTTGAAGGATCTAGCTATTCTTTTGTGGTGGAGAACCACAAATCCTGGCTTGATCTGTCAACAAATCTGCAAGACATTGTAATGCTTATTAACCAATGCAGTGGGTTGAGGAGTGAGGAAGTTCAGCTGATGTCATGAACCTCTCTAGAGCTCCAGATTTAAACAGCATAGAGAACTTGTGGGACTGCGCTGAGAAACGTGTGGAAAACACAAATCCAGCCGCTGTAGGAGGTGTGTGGACAGCAGTGAAGAACGTGTGGGCAGCAGCTATGAAAATAGGACAAAGCAGAGTGAAGCAGTCTTCAAGACCTGAGGAGGACCTACAGAACTAAGACAATCTTGGGTTTCAGTTTTTGGCACTAGAATTTTACGTAAACTGAACTTCTAATATTAAGATAACAGGTCAAGAATTCATATAGTCGTTCATTATGAGAAGCTCGGTTTACTCAAGATTTGACTGTACACTCAAAAAGAGTGGCTGGTGGTTTCACGTAAAGAAGATGCTGGTTTGACACATATTTATTATATTTTGCATCTAAACATGAATTTTTAATTTAAATAAGTGTTAAATAAATACTGTTTGCCATCCTTTATTATTTCTTGTAGGCACCATGACATTTGCACATAAGGTGCGTTCTGGGATGGCCATGCAATGCCAATTAATTTTATTGGCCACTGATGGCTTGGGGCTGGAGGGTGTATCACCGGACTTGGTAATGAATTTACATGCCTTTTGTTTGGGCAGTACAACTCTGATAAGTAAAACTGCTACTTTTCTTATTGGCTCCTGACACCCTGTATTTGCAAACATGCCCCCTCCCCTCACTCACTGTCAGCATTTAGTTGTTCCCCCCAGACTACCTTCTCTTATGAATGCCTGCCCGGTTGAAGGCTGTAATAGCTGGTTACTGTTTTCTCACTGCTAAGTAGGGTTGCATGATATTAACTATATTTATTCATTATTAATATAGTTATCTGTAATGTATATAGTTAAGTATGTGATATTAACAATGCATTCTGCGTATCCAAGATGTGATGTGACTGTTGTGTATTCACACATTGCGATGTCAATGCAGAAACCATATATTGTTTATTATTATATATTATATGAATGTTGGCTACATTCTGCAACATTAACCCCCCTCATGTAATAATGCAGAATTATGCCATCAGCATTTGTGAAGATGCATAAACCTATGCAGTTAATGTCATAGACTTTACAAAAAGAAGCTATTAATTGTCATTATGACATTACCTGCACAGGTTTATTGAAGTTTAGTTGATTAAACACAAGTACAAGTACGTCAACATGGTCAATATTTATTTATGTTATATATGTTTAGAGTGCATAATTGAATTTTATTTGCTATCTAATTTACTGTAGTTTCATTGGTTTAGTAGTTGTGTGGAACCATTGACAAAAAAAATACTACAGCTCTAGGCTGTTGTGTGCAACCACTGCCCATGAATAAATTAAGGTTATTTATTTATTTATTTAGGGCAGCAGATTGACCACCATTTTTAAGACACCAACTGTTTACAATGTAGCATAGGAATATATTTGTGATACTTACATATAATGCATATAATAATTACATATAAGAAAACATTCAACACTGTTTTTTTCATAAATATGATTGATTCATATAATGAAAAAAAAAAACAGCTGCTGCTGGAAAAGATGACCTTAAGATGAAGCGGTTCTCTCAGTTGTCTTGCCTGAACGTTTGGCACTGCAGGACAGCTCTAAATTTAACACTTCTTTTTATTTTTGTATCAATCAAGGACAGGCAATGCTGCCAGTGTTTCACTACGACACATAGAAGTGCAGAAGAAACAAGCACTCCCTTGCAGCTAGTGGGTACAAAGTGTGTGTGTGTACACAAGGTTAGGTTTACTGCCATCATCTGCTTTCGTAATGGCAGCTGCAGAGTGCTGGAGGTTTCCACGACTACCAGCGATTGTGTTTGCTGGGTGTTCAGCACACACAGGCGGACACATATACACACACACACGCACACACACTCAAACAAACACTGGAAAGAAACACTGTCTGAAAGAACCAGTACATCCATGGGCATGAACAAAGACACAGGCCTATCTTTACATTATGTGAGCCTTTCATGGAGGATGGATCTATATAAATGAGTCCAAAATGATTGGAGATTAAACCTTGTTACAGTAAGGTCAGAAAGGTCAGTAAGGTCAGAACTGTTGGGATAGCAATGATATTAAGGACATTGTGTCAAAAGATAATGTATAGACATGTATAGACAACTGAAGTACAGCTCCAATCACAAGATATAGGTGAAGGTGTTTCTATCGGTTTCCTGAGTCATTGCTGTAATAGAATATTGAGGCAGCTGCAAGAAGGCTGCTTTGAGGAGGGTCAGTACACACACATACACACACACACACCACATGCCTGCAGCCATGCCCCCTCTGTGCTAAACAAAACCTCTATTGAGCTGTAGCTCTGTGCTACAGTACCGCGCCATGTGCAGAATATTACACAGAAACCATAGATGCTCTAATTATTGAGAGAGACCCAGCTAATAAAACTGGAAGAGTGCATTTCCAGAGGAAAATGTAGAATCGTTGCACAGCTTAAGTGGTTTCCCCTTCCAGTCCGTTGCTGAGCTAGGTTGCTATGTGGTTACTAGGGTTACTCATTTATTTAATTTTATTTTTTTGCTAAGTGGTTGCAATGGTATCATCTGTTCCTGGTATGGTGTTCCTGGTTGATTTTAGAGGGTTGCAGATGGGTCTACTGCTACAGGAGGGTGCTAAAGTGTTTCTGAAATTGTGCTATGGTGTTGCTATGGTGTTGTTAGAAGTGTTCCTAGCTGATTGCTATGGTATACCAGGGTTTGCAATGAGCGGTTGCTAAGGTGTTCCAGGTGGTTGCTAAGGTATTGCTAAGTGGCTAATATGTTGTTTCTTGGTGGTTGCTAGGACAGTTGCTAAGGTATTCTAGGTGGTTGCTAAGGTATTGCTATATGGCTACTATGTTGCTTTTTGGTGGTTGTTAGGACTGTTGCTAAGGTATTCCATGTAGTTGCTAAGAGGTTCCAGGTGGTTGCTAAGGTATTGCTATGGTATTTCTGGTGATTACTAGGGTGCTGCTATGGTATTTTAGAGGGTTGCTAAGATGTCCCAGATGGTTCCTAAAGCGTTGCTGAAATTGTGCTATGGTGTTGCTAAAGTGTTCCTATATAATTGCTATGGTATGAAAGGGTGGTTCTTAAGGTGTTCTAGGTGGTTGCTAAGGTATTGCTAAGTGGTGTCTATGGTGCTGCAATAGTGTTTTTTGGTAGATGCTAGGACGGTCACTGAAGGTTTTCCATGTGGTTGCTAAGGTATTGCTAAGTGACTACTATGGTGTTGCTAAGGTATTAGAGGTGGTTGCGATGGCTATAGATATGGTATTTCAACTGGTTGCTAAGGTTTTGCTAAGTGGGTACAATGGTGTTGCTAAAGCGGTACTTCAGATGGTTGTTAAAATGTTTCACGTGGTTGATATGATGGTTGCTATGGTGTGGTGTTTTTGGGTGTTGCCAAGTGGTTTCCATGGCAATTTTCACAGATATTTAAGACTCAGAAAGCAGCTGTGTCCAAACAAGAGGGTTGCTGTGGAGCGGAACATGAAGCAGCAGCACAACACAACATGGTCTCAACACCAGATTTAATAAATGTAGCTCGGTCACACTGTCTGAACACTGTCCTTCATCTTCCTCCAACACGTCTCCTAACCCCCTAACCGATGAACCAGCGAAGAAGATATCACAGAGCAGCAGCCCAAGTGATCGATCAGAGGGCCTGAGAGTCATGAGGCGTTCTGGGCCTCCTGTGTCGCAGATTAGCGAATAGCTGAGAGCAGACAGACGGGAGGTGATAACAAGACCTGTCATTTAGCGTTAATACCCAATGCGGGCGAACACAAAGTCACTCACTCACTCTCTCACACTCACTCATGATACACTCATGCACAGAGGGACACCCAGATTGAGAAGGATTATGATTAGAGCAGTGTAATGGCTTATTGCCTGTTGATAGCCATATGCACCGGACAGAGAAGATTATTCCTGTGCAAACATGAAACAGATAGACATGTCGGTCAGTTGTGATGAGGCACAGTTACAGTTGCAAGGAAGGAAGTGAACCCTTTGAAATTACTTGGATTTCTGTACTGATTAACTATAAAATGTGGGCTGATCGTCATCAAAGTCAAAATTATAGACAAACACATATAACTTAACGAATAACACACAAACACCTGTGCTGTTCTGTCTATAATTAAGCATACTGTTTAAGCATTCACAGCGCAGGCTAGAAAAAGTAAGTGAACCATTGATTTTAAAATTTCCTGTTGCTGAAGTTTGTACAATGTTGAGGAGGAATTTTCTGTTTATCAAAAATGATTAGGATTGCTCCAAGAGCTGCTCCAAGATCATCGTCATTTTTTTAACAACTGCTCTCGTTGATTCCATGTCTCTTCAGCTTGAAGTCGTGGACGGCTGTCCTTACATTCTCCTGCTCATGTTTCAATTTGTACCATTGAACTCATTGTTCCATCAAGCGGATCACAAGGTATCCTGTCCCCAAACCATGATGCTCCTTCCACCATGCTTCACAGTTGGGATGAGGTTTTGGTGTTGATGTGCTCATCTGTCCAGAGAACATGTCTCCAGATGCATTGTGGAACATCCAGGGGTTCTGGAGTAAACTTGAGAGAGGCTGCAGTGTTTTTTTGGATAGCATCGGCCTTATTGGTCCTTTCGTGAACATCAACGTTCCTGGGTTCTTTCTCATCTCTTCCAGAACTGCCAATTGTGCTCCTGGAATGATCTTCACAGGATGCTTACTGCTAAGGAGAGTAGGAACAGTCCTGAATTTGAATATTGTCAAGCCATAATTAGCTGGGAGCCAAACTGGGAAGTCCTGAGAACAGCCGTAGAAGCCATATATCTAGCGGTTCTTAGGACTTCCAAGCCTAAGCGTGTTTTCGCTTTCCATTTCTTTATAAACACATGCTGAAAGCTCATCCTGGATCATCATTCTTCATCTGACACAAAGTGGATCTAAGCATTTATGTTTGACTAAAGACTTTGAGCTGTACAGTGGTTCTGTCCAGTGGAGCTCATCTAAACTCTCTGTTCTCCGCTACATGTGGTAGTGGTTTCATCTTCCTCTTCACTCAAAGAGGCAGGCTTAAAATTGCAGTTCCGATCACAACGGCATGTTTATTGTTCTGAACATTAGCGCTAATACGGCCCAGCTGCTCCATATTTTCATACATTGTGTTGAGGCGAATCTGATTTTACATTAATCAGCGCCCGTGGTGACGAGAAGGTTGAGAAATCATCTTTAGATGCAGTTCAGTTCAGCGTTGCTACAGAGCAGTGGTTCTTTCCACTCTGAGGCTCATGCGCCAGATCCAAGGAGGCTTTGAATCTAACCTAAAGGCCCAGATGCACAACAAGTCAACTGCCAACAGTGTGCAACAGACCCCATTGTGGTGGTCAATCATGACATACCAAAGGCAGAAAAGGTGAGAATTTGCAACATTCCAGTCTTGATATGATACGGTTTCGCTTGTTTACTGTCCTGGCAGACAGATCCAACTGTGTGGTTTGTTGTAGTAACTGCAGAAAGTGCCAATATTTTACTTTTTCGTGGAACAAAGAAGCTCAAAGCTCCCTAAAACCTTGCCCAGTCAACATGCTCATGTGGGGCTCACGTCTGAGAAACATAAGCTAGGTGGGTTCCAGGTAGGTAGGTTGCCACCTTTCAGAAATAAAAATAAGGGACGCCCACCATAGCTCCTCTGGGCCATGACCACCAAGGGCCCGACTCCTGTGGGGCGGGGCGCCCACATCAGTGGTAGGTTTTATTTAGTGCTGGTGTTTTTACTAAAGGGGTGATCAAGAAAGCAAACTGAGAACTTAGTGCTGATGTGTGTGTGAGAGACATGGGCTTTTATGGAAATACGGAACAAATTGTGACTTTTTTGTGTCTTTATTTTAATTGCCAAATAAAGGATAATTCTGTATTTTACTGGACTGGTGACAAACCTAGCTCCAGGTGGGCATTTTACTGGGACCCAATTGGGCTATTTCCAAATTTGCACCATCGTTACAACCCACCCTATTCTGATATGGGTCCCATCTAGGCCCTGTATGCAGTCTACAACCTAGATAGGGCACATCTTTAACCCCGCCTGGTCTCATCATGAACCCTGGTGGGCATCCATATGTGGGGCCAACGTGAAATTTGTCATTTGAGCTAAGTGATGTTCAACATTCATCCATGGCTTTGCATGAATTCTTGAGTAAAAGATGTCAGTGAGAGGTTTTCAGAAAAACAAAGGCAGATTGCCAAGCCTCTGAAACACCAGCTTGGCCTATCAAGAACCTTTTGATGAAATCTTTTGATGGGTAGTGTAAGGCTACCCCTATACTACCCATATTGCAGCCTCAATCCATATACAGTATATTTGTAAAACACAATATATATAACACTATAGGTTAGCCACTGCTTTTGGACTGGGACTGATGGTGGTTTTGGCTTGGAGTCAAAGGCCCCCCAGATATCGCAATGGTTGCGGATGTAGTGTGAGAATGGAGGAAATGGAAGGGAGAGAGCGAGTCTTCCAAAAACAACAGACACGGATTGTGAAGTAACCAGTTCTGTTAATTACGTTGTGCAGTGCTCTTGAGTCTCCGTGCTTAGGGAGAACACTTCAGTTACTTAAGTTATCTGAAGACCGGGAACCGAAAACTACTGTGCTGATTGCTCTAACTTACAGCTAGTGTGAACTTTTTTTAAATAAGAGCTACACTGACCAGTGGGTTACTTACTAAGGCCCCATCCACACATTCACATATTTTCATAGGGAAATTTTCCTCTGTCTGTTTTTGGAAATATTTCTGTTATCACAGAGACAAAAACGCTTGCTTAAGCATGTTAGCCCTGTGTGGGGCGACAGTACCTCATGAAGAGAGACATCAAAACCATAAAGAAGGAAGAAAACACAGGGGGTTAATCCCAAATGACAATGCAAGTAGTCAGCATTTGCATAATCTCTGTTTTTTTTTAATCTTCACCTGAAAAGTGTTTTTGAAAAGCTCAGTTTTCCGGGACAAAAAACGTGTAGGCAGGAAAATAAACACAGACAAAACCCCCCAGATACGTGTGGGCGAGGCCTGGCTCAGAGAAACAACCTAGCCAATGGGCCAACCTAGCAATCAGACATGCGTCGTGACGTCAGCGGTTTCATAAAACTCAGTTTTTTCTAGACAACACTGAAAAAAAATCCAAAATCTCCACCCAGGATTTTAGATGGAGATTTTTTCAAAAGCTTAATTTTCAGGCATCAAAACCAGGCATTGTCGTGTGGGCGGGAGGCCAAGACACAAAACCTCCGGATACATGTGGGCGAGGCCTGGGTTAGATAAACCAACCAATGGGTTAATTATGAGCATTAATTAACAGCACCAGAAGAAGTCAGTAGAATAATTAACAGCACCTGAGGGAAGCTGATTAGAACAGAGTCGGTCGGCTAGACAGCTTTTCTTCAAGCCTCAGTGCGAAATCACAGCTGACCGGAATCATGGATTGGAACTTATATGAAATATATACGAAATATAGACGTTTTCATGATTATACACACACACACACACAACAAACAAACAAACAAACAAACAAACTCATGTGATATAGTAATCCGGCACTGGGCTGAATAAATTACCCTAATTGTGTTACATTTAACCCAGCATGTGTTTTGGTGTCACATTAATATTTTATTTACATTAAAAATGAATTCTACTCTCTCTCAATCTAACTATGATGCTCACTGATAATCATTTCAGTCACCTGAAATGTTCAATTATGTGTAAACCCCTTAACAAACTCCAAGGCTTATTACACACTAAGGTGTATCACTCAATAACTTGTGTCTGGGCATTAGGCAGGGTGCCAATGGGTTCATGTTTCTCTGCTCCAGAGAGTCCAATTCTATTGGTAGTACTGCTCTACAAGGGCTAGACAAGGTGTATGTGTGGGCATTTGCACATTTGTGCCAGCAAGGGGTGCAACTTAAAGTAGCTCTGTGCAGTCATTAGAGGGGCTGTCCACAAACTTTTGGACATATAGTGTATATACCTACAAAAGAAAAGTGCCACTACACTCTTGTTGGTTTATACGCATGCTTCAAAGGGTTCTTTGAGTGATGTCACAGTAGAACCACTTTTGGTTCCATAAAGGGCCATATTTGTTCTAGATATGTGTGTGTGCAGAACATTTAAACTGGTAAAGAAGCTTTGCATCAAATGAAGATTCTTTAGATCTACAAAAGCTTCTCTATTACAAACACTGTGTGGACCCGAGAGTCTTTCTTCTATCTAATCGCTCCAAGAGCCTTTTAAAGTAACTTAATTTTTAAGAATTGAATGTAAGACTTATGATTTCCAGTGAATAGGCATCCAACAGAATGGACCATTCTGGAGGGAAACATTAACTGAGCGCGAGCAGTTGGGGCATGTTTGATCAAGGCCAAAAATCTGAGAAGGCACAGTTTCTTTTCGCCTGAGAGTGAAAAGCACACACATTCTCAGACTGCTCCCCTCTCTATTTCACTGCCTAGGGCTTGTGTGTACAGTATATATGACTGTGTGTTCCTCATCTCCACATTTTATTAACTGTCTCTTCCTGTCACAATGCTAGATGTACCACACAGCACATTAGCTCCACTAATACCAGTCTCAGGACTGATGGACATTGTTAAAGGTATAAGATCCTTGAGGAACTTTTGGAGGTTCTTCAGTTTGAAACTGTGGAGGATTGGGCCTTTGATGGGCCTTCGAGAAAAGGTTTTTAGAAGAAATGGGTTCCTTGAAGGTTCCTCGAAGAACCCCTTCAAATATTACATGGCAGGCTATCTACACAGACAGGGACCAATTGCAAAACACGTGTATGTCCAACACTATATGTCCAAATGTGTGTGGACACCCCTTCTAATGAATGCATTCAGTTATTTTAAGTTAGACCCATTGCAGACACAGATGTGCAAATGTGCACACACACACACACACACACACACACACACACACACACACACCTTGTATTGGCCCTGCAGAGAAGTATTGCCAATAGAATAGGACTCTCTGGAGCAGATAAACATGAACCTATTGGCACCGTGCCTAATGCCAGGCGTGGGCTAGGTAGAGAGGTATAAAGCCCCCCCAGCATTGAGCTGTGGAGCAGTGGAACTGTGTTCTCTGGAATGACGGTTGCTGCTCCATCCAATACTTTTGTGACGAGGTAGGGTGGTGATCATCCATTAAACATTCTGGCCTCCCTCGCCCATGCTCTTGTCGCTAAATGCTATCAAATCCTCATAGCAGTGCTTCAGAATTTAGTAGAAAGCCTTCACTGAAATAATGAATGAGCAGGTGTCCCAATACTTTTAATGTATATAATGTATAATGTATAATATAATATAATGTATAAACCATATAATGTACTTACACCTTAAAAAGTTACATACACCAGCCTACTGGCAAAATCTGTTAACCCTAGTCAAAGTTGGCAAACTATTCATCAGTTTTTGTTTCTTTTGGGTCTCAAAATCTAATAATAATAAAAATATCAAGACTAAAACAGGACCAGAGCTGCAGCCGTGTCCCTAGAACTGCACCACACCAGTGCTGAGACCATCTTTAGTCACTGATTTCTATAAGCAATATAAAAGCAAAGTCACTCCAGGCTGTGTTACAGTGAAAAAGAGGTGCTGTTACAGCCTGAAGTCTACAGCCGAGTCCATTATGGCTTTTTGCTTTACTGCACATGTATGTGAGTGTATGACCAGAGGCTCTACATCCAATACCTTCCTTGTACCTGCTCTGACAGGACATATACCCACTGCCTGCAGGCCCAAAGGCCAACTCCCATCTTAATCATCTACTGGAACTGACAGGGACATGGATTACAGCAGCCGGACTGGCCTTTGCTAATCACCCTGGGAGAAATCTCTTGCTCTTTCTTGGGTCTGGGAAGCGCTCCGGGAACGCTCTTAGACCGTCAGGATGAACAGAAGCAGGAGCTGTAAAAAAAAAAAAAACAGGGCCAAAGGCTAAAGTCGGCTCAGGTTTCGCAGCAGGTTACCTAAGTAGAGGTGTTAAATGCTAAGGGCTATAACTGACCTAGGACTCGTCCCAAGGGCGAATCATTATTTCTCAGGAGCCGTGCTAAGGTTGCTAAGGTGGGTTGAGCTATGCACGCTATGTTGAATCCATTGAATCCTAGGGTTATTATTATTCAGTTAGGCCTAATCTTAATGCAGAAACTATTCTGGGTCATTTGTTATATACTGTGTATCCTGTATATCCATTTGTTATACTCCATATCCTGTGGAGTCCCACAGGGTGGTATTTTAGGGCCTATAATGTTAATTATGACAATAATGTGAAAAAAAGAGAAAGGGATGGATCTGAATAGAATTTTAATGGTAAGAGAAACGTCACAAGTATCTTGTGGTGTTTATAATATGTCAGTCTACACCATATGTTGTTAGGCACTAACTACGTTAATGGCTTTGGAACTACTACTAGCTTGTAACCAATCAGCTGCAGCACAACAGCAAAAGACTTTAAACTTACAGGCATTAAAACCTGTGCTGTCTCTCTCTCTCTCTCTCTCTCTCTCTCTCTCTCTCTCTCTCTCGGGCTGGTAGGATAATCTGGAGAGCAGGCCTCAGCCCATGTGAGGACGAGATTACATCTTTATTCCAGGTTTTCATCCCTCTCAGCCATCTGCCACTGGCTGAGGTGGGGGGGAGGGCGGGTGACTGCAGTGGATTATGGGACAGCAGAGTGACTGGGAAGGAATCAATGAGAGGCAGAGCGAGACGTGGACGGATAAAGGGACAGAGAGAGTGAGAGAGTGGTAAGCTTAGTTTAGAGCTGAGTGATTCAATGTAGCACCTCGTAGGCCTCGTCCACACATACTTGAAATATCCAGATATTCCCATTTTCCTTTTTTCAAAAACGTCTCCATTCACACAAAAACACAAAAACACCAGGGCATGTTTCAGAAATTGTCAGATGTCAGACAGTTTGAGATTGACATTATGAGTATATTTGAACCATATTTCCTAATCGGATGACAGATACTTGATTTTAGTAAAGGATTTTGACATGAGAAAGGGAATCATGGGAAAATACAGTATATCAGGGCTAAAAATAATGAGTTTTATTTGGTATATCTTTCATAACGTCACATTGCACACCATTTATTCAGTGCTTACTAATTATTTTGTAGCTACTAAATCGAACTATTTTATAAGGTTATGTTAACTCCACTGTTTTCAGACTGATATAGCAATTTCACAGGCATGGCCTTTCTCGTGCTATAGGATTGGTTTCTCCCAGTTTCTTTAGTTATGGGACACAAATGGCCCACCAGTTTATCTCCAGTCTTTTTACAAATTGTCCAGAAGGTCCATTGTGCACTACATGTACACTGTTAATAGTACAACATTCTTAAGGCCCTTTTGGAGGTTCAACAATTTCTAACTGTGGAGGAACCTCTTAAGGTGCTTTAAGGAACCTGCAAGAAAACTGAAGAACATACAAACCTTTCTCAAGGACTTATACGATAACAGTGTCGATTGAAACTGATGGCGTGGCCATGACTGTTATATTAATACTACAAAATGAAAAACAGATACAGATGCTGGCTGGATGCATCCAGTACAACTCTAGAACCAAGTTTTGGTCTTCAAACTAGCTCACAAGATACACTATATGGAGTAAAAAAAGTATTGGGACACCTGCTCATTCATTGTTTCTTCCCAAATCAAGGGTATAAAAAAGATGTTTTGGTGAACTGTCTCTACTGTACAGGAAAGAAGGCTTACTACTAGATTGTAGAGCATTGCTATGATGATTTGATTGCACTGAGCGACAAGAGCACTAGAGAAGTCAGGATGTTGGAGGATCACCACTGTACATCTTCCCCAACTCCTAAACTCATCCCAAAAGTACTGAATGGGGCACCATCATTCCAGAGAACACAGTTCCACTGCTCCACAGCTCAATGCTGGGGGGCTTTGTTTTTCATCTAGGTTCATGTTTACCTGCTCCAGAGGGTCCTATTCCTATATATGGAAGTACCTCTCTACTACAGGGACTAGACAAGCTGTGTATGCATTTGCACATCTGTGTCAACAATGGGTGCAACTTAAAGTAGCTGAATGCATTCATTAGAAGGGGTGTCCACAAACAATTGGACATACAGTTTATCTACTACTTTCTTGGGAAATCAGTGTTAGGTTTTACTGTATTTCTGTTTACCTGCATCTGTTCTAATGTGATCGTGCAGACAGTACTGTATACGTGAACGAGGCCTGACTCTCAAACACTTATGTAAATGTTCGACCACGGGTAAACGCTGCTACGCTTCGCTGCTAAAAATGCATCAAACAAATTCTGAGCCTCAGGTACAACTCTCCAGATACTGAGATATTATAATGCATATTACTGAGTCCCAATGGGACGGTTGTGTAACACTGACATGCTCGCAGCTGCTTATCCTGGCAAATGCATTGAAAACCTGAAGTGGTATTTTTAGACGTGTGCACACACACACACACACACACACACACACACACACTGAGGTCTTTTCACCCTTCCCACACAGCCCAGTCTAGGCCTGAGGGCCTGGATGTGGAGGTGGAGTGACTGAGTGAGAGAAAGGGAGAGAGAGAGAGAGAGAGATACAGAGTGATGGTGAGACATTGCAAGATAGCAGGAGAGGCCCAGGCGTACGGGTATGGAAAGAAAGAAAACAACGGAAAAGAGGGAACGATCTGAGCATCTGGTTCTCCGCTGGAGCTGCTCTTCCAGCGCTGTAGGAGAAAAGAAATTGGGGAAACCCCACCAGGGGTAGTAGCTCCCGGGGAGCCAAGCATCCGCTCAGCCGCCAGCTCATGCATGAGCTCCCTAGTCCTGAATCGCATTAAGACGCTGGCAGACGCCCCCCCTCCGAGTTGTGGAGGGGAAAAAAAGCGCAGAGAATTCCCTTCAAACTCTTGGGGAACCTCCCCGAGCGCCCAGGCAATCCAGGGAAAAAAAATAAAAATATGCAAGGCAGTTCCAAGAGTCTGTTTCTGCTTAGTATTGTAAGACTTACGATATGCCTTGCATTTAATTTGTGGAAAAGTGGTGAATGACCAAGGCTGAGACTGACTGATTACGCAACCCAAAAACAAGCAACGGCAAAAGTTGATTATAGCAATAGTTTGGTGAAAAATCGAATTTGCACAATTAGAAATGCAGTTAGTCGATCAGCCAGGAGCAGTGTTTGGTGCCTGAGGTTTGCTTATAGTTTATAGCTATAGTTTACTATAGTTCTGCACTGGACCTACAATGCTGCTCTGTGCAACTTGAGGCAACTGTGTGATGGTTTAGTCATGTAGCTTCCATTATGCTAACTGGCATACACACAGCCATCAGCCATAACATTAGAACCACTGGCAGGTGAAGTGAAAAACACTGATTATCTTCATCCACAGTGGCACCTGTCAGGGGGTGGCTATATTAGGCAGCAGGTGAACAGTCAGGTGATGATGTGTTAAAAGCAGGATAAATGGGCAAGTGAAAGGATCTGAGTAAGTCTGACAAGAACCAAATTGTGATGGCTGGAGTGATGGCTGGGTCAGAGCATCTCCCAAACATCAGGCAGGTCTTTTTTGAGGGGTTTCTGGTATGCTTCAAGAAAAGACAATGGGTGGGCCGGTGACAGGGTCATGGGCACAGAACAACTCACAGACTCACAACTTAGATTAAAAATGATCTGCTGCTAACGTTGTAGTGCTAGATACCACAGGATGCCGTTAGAGGTCTTGTGGAGTCCATGACTCGAATGGTCAGACCTGTTGTGAGGCACAAGGGGAACCTTCTCAATATTAGTGGAACTGGTGTTATGGCTGATCAGTGTAAGCTTCCATAACTTGTCTCATAACTCCAGTGCAATAATAACAATAATAAAAGCAAACTTCACACACCAAACATTTTCCTGCCTACCATGAGATAAAGAATTTAACCCCAATTCTACCAACTGTTAAGCATGGTGGTGGTAGCATTGTGCTCTGGGCTGTTTTGCTGCCAGTGGAACTGGTACATTGTGCAAAAGTAGATGGAATAATGAAAAAGGGAGGACTACCTCAAAGTTTTTCAGCATAACCTCAAACCATCAGCTCGATGGCTGAAAGTTGGGCACAGTTGGGTGTTCCAACAGAACATTGACAATGACTCCTAAAACACACGAAAAGTGGCTGTGGAACAGACAAACACTAACATTAAGCTTTTGGAATTGCATTTCCAAAGTCCTGACCTCAAACCTCTAAAAATATGTGGACTGTGCTTAAAGTCAGATCCGTAATTGAACTCAGATAGCCGGATAACCAACCAGAACTCTGACAGAAGCTTGTTTATGGCCCCCAAAAGCATCTGGTCTGACACATGCTACAGGACATTTAACCAAATGTTTGACACTTTATGTGTCATGATCACTCTGTGTTGGTTTTAGAAACCCCACCAATTCAAACTTTGTAAAACATACTTTAATAATGTCTGTTACTGATATATCCCCTGTCCAGGGGTCATTCCTGCCTTGAACCCAATGACTCTGTGTTGGAATGACCAGGGAGAGGCAGATAAGAAGATGGATGGATTGATATTATAGATGTATACACTCATTCTGCCCGAGAAAAACAACAGCTCAAAGAAATCACTGAAAACCCAATATTGCCATGCCATCCATGTCCATGATGAGTGTGTGTAAACTTCCAACCACGACTGTATATGAAGTCTCAAACTCTCAAACATTTATGTTAACGTTTGACCACAGTAAACAGCTACGAGAAATGCACCAAACAATAACTGTGCCTCAGGTTCAACTCTCCAGAAACTGAGATATTATAATGCATACACATTAAAGTAAACGTCAGACACCCAGCGTGGTTTGGCTAAACACTTAACTATGCAAAAAGTAAAAAAACGAATGAAACAATAAAAATAATAAAAATAAAAGGGCAATTGCGAGCAAAAACGTTGGTATCAGCTTTCCCACATGCTGACCGAGATTAGACTATCTGATCCTGATTGGGGCTGGGGGAGATGGATGTAACTGAAGTCGTCTCTGAGAGTTGCAACATGTCAAAGAGGCAGCCTGGCTGCCTTAGTACTGAATCCAGATTTCCTGAGGGAGTTTTGGCACAGGAACCTGTGGTGCTTCTCTGATGTTTATTACCACTTTTCCCACGCTTATTATGGCCTTCACACTTGGTACGGAAGGTGCATTCTGGCACCTTTCATTAGGGGAATTTATAACCTATACGTTTATGAATCATCTATCAGTTTTTGCAGACGGCTGCAAATAAATCTGGATTGACAGGAGAAACCTGAATCCTGTGATAGGAGCTTTTTATTATTTGATCAGCCCTGAAGCGTAAGAGCATCAGGGCCTACTTCACAACCAAGACAAAGTTTGGCTCTTTTTTCCCTTTTCTTTTATTGACTTTCTTCTAACATTTGACTGCTTATAATGACCAAAACAGTCAGAATTCATTGCACATTTGCAATGAATGGGCACATTGCAGCCTCCCTGAAAAGTAGCCAATGGTTTCTTCCTTAAAAACGATTTAGGCTGTTTTTGACACTTGCCTTTATGACTGAGGTGTAGGTGTATACCTTGGTTCTGACTGGCTGTCATGTACAGTGTCTAATCCAAAAAATATCAGTCTGGGCTGAAATGTTGAACAAACCGTTAAGTGTCAACTTACATCTGAAGTAATGTTTGGATCCTTCGGAAGGCTGCAATGACAATAACTGCTTGCCAAACATTTGACAATCCGTCTGCAGTAACAACACTCTTTAACTCTTCAGCATGAATGCCTCGGCAAAACTGCCTTAGGCTAGATAAGTGACCTCACAAATGATGCTCATTAAAGAAGGGCTGTTTTTTAAAGTGAGGGAAATATTTTCTTCCATGATTTAGGCCTTTTAAAGTCCCTTTCAATCAAAGGTTGGGATCTCCAGTCCTGAGGGGCTGGATTCCTGCAGTTTTATGGTTTCCCTGCTCGAGAACACCCAATTCACTTGTTGATGACCTTATCCATTATTTGCCAGATTTAGCAGGTGAGTTAGAGCAGGGAAATATTCAAACTGTGTGGGACTTTCAGCTCCACATCCCTGCTTTAAACCCTACAGGCCTACATACAGGCCTGCCCTTCAACTTCTTATTAGTTGCATGGAATGCATAGACATTATAGTAGTAATACAGCAGTGTAGTAACCTAATACATAGTAGATACTGATAGATAATAGGTCTAATAATTCCATCCCTCCATCTCCTTATCCATTTCTTCCCAGTCAGAGTTCAGAGCATACCTGGAATCACTGTGTTCGAAGCACGCTTGTCCTTTGCAGGGTAATTCAGCATAGCCAATTAATCTTCCATATATTTTTGGGAGGTGGGAGAAAACCAGAACACCTGAAAGAAAGGGACCGGAGCAACGATTGATCCTATAACCCCAACCCCAAAAACAAATCTTGGGTTCCGAGGTTTAAAGATATTTGTGATCTTAAACTGAACTGAACTGAACTGAAGTCTGTGAAAGAACTAGTGAAAAGAACCACTGATTTCAGTTCTGCTACTGAAACCCTGCGCTCAAACTCAAGCGAGATATAACCTTTCTCTTTCATTTGGAAAGGTCTTCACAAGTGTCTCTGATTTGCCTGGTTCTTCTACTTGCATGTGTGTGTGGGGGGTGTGAGTGGGCTGTGGAAATAGCAGCATCTGGCCCAGATTTTGAGTTGCGTTCTGTTGGAAAGAAAACCATTTATATCCCTTAAATCAATCGCAGGGTGCTCTTGCACTCAGAGAACTACCTTTCAACCTTCTAGAAAACCTCAATTCCAAGAGGTCATGGGCAAAATCAGTTTGTTCCAAGGGTTACCGGCCAACATCAGCATACACAAACGTCAGACGTGACCATTGATATTCTTTGAAGTGCGTTTTGTTGGGTCATTAGTGTAATTACTCTATTAATGCTGGTATTGTGCAACATCACCCCGGTCCTCATTTTGCGGTCCAATTCCGGCGCGATTACAGAGTCTTGGCTGAAGCCTGCGCTGTTTACTTGTTCATATGGTTGATGTTGTTTATTTGTGATGCTTTCGTGAACATTTAGGAATCAACCTATTGGGAAACATTGATAGCTGGATGACTCCTGCTACAGGATATAGATACACTATATGTTCAAAAGTTTGTAGACACCTGCTCCTCCAAGGTTTCTTTTGAAATGAAGGGTGCTAATGCAGACTTTGATTTCCCTTTACTGGACTAACAGCCTCTAGGTTTGGAAACACTGCTGTGAGGATTTGATGGCGCTCAGCCATGAGACGATTTTGTGAGGCCAGGTACTAATAATGGACCTCATTCCAAAGGTATTGGCTGTACGCTGGAGCTCCAGCTCTTTACAGAAGTCAGTTCCACTGCTCCACAGCCAGTGCTGCAGGGCTTTATATCTCGCTATCTACTGGATGACACTGGGCATGGTGACTCAAGATGCATGGCTGCTTCAGAGGGTCTTGTTATATTGGCAATGCTTTTCTGGGGCGATAAAACAAGCTGTGCATTCGCAACTAAATTCCTCTGTCTGTATATATATATATATACACATACCAAAAGTGGTCCAAGGAATGACAACCGGTGGGGTCATCGACCACACAGTCAGGAACGCCCAAGGCTCATTGATGTGCATGGAGAGCAAAGGCTAGCCCGTCTGCTGTCTGGTGCAATCCCACAAAGAAGCTACTGTACTGTAGCACAAATTACTGTAAAGGTTAAAGCTGGCTATGTCCAGTGGAGTCCATGCCTCTATGGTTCAGAAGCCAATACGATGTCTTAGGGTTGAAAAGATCACAAATCACTGTTATGGATACTGGCCACCAATTTTTTGTATGAGCCTGCAGTGAACTGTAGTGATCTATTCTTGGTGATCTTTAGTTCATCTTTTGCTTCATACTAATCTCAACAGGCGACTGCTGTTTTGAGTCGGGAATACTGCGCCTATAAGGCCAACATGACTGTCTGTGTGTGTGCCTCTCCGTGTGTTTACAAATGTTCAGCTGTTGAGCTATTAGTAATGTAAAAGGATTCTTGTCATGCTGGGCCACTGTGCAAACTTTGGAGAATAATCCCCTTTTTAAAATCCTGTACACACAAATGTGGAGCTGTTTATTCGTTCTGTTTATTCTGTCGGGAGTGTACTGGTAAGTCAGATGAAAGCAGAATATTGTATATTTTTAGAGATGGGCTTTTTAGCACTGAGTCAACGTCTTTCCAGGATGTCTCCTCCTTTCTCATATACAATCATGAGGCCTCTACAGTCTGCAATAAATACACTGCTGCTTCACTTTGTTTGAACATAATTTTGCAACCGAATTGGCAATGGTTTCAATTAATCTCTCATAGTTACTATAAAAGACTTTGCTAGGCTAGCTTTTTAGACCATGTTTCCTATAAAAAGGAAATGGTAGCGGTTTTAGTACACTTCAGGCCTTACATCTCTCGTATAAACATCCTGGATTGGATAGAAAAGGGAACCAGTACACCCCAGTGGTCATTTGTAGCTAGCTGAGTAGTATTCACATTAACCCCCCGGCTTAAGCTTATTGAAATTGAATAGCATAGATCAAATTTATTGAGGTTCTACAATACTGTAGCACACTATAAACGTCACATAACTGATATGGATGTCAGTTTATCACTGTCAACTACAGTAGCAATTGAGGCACCTGTCAAAGGGTGGGGTAGGCATATTAAGCAGTAAGGGAATGGTCAGTTCTTAAAGGTGATGGGTTGCAAGCATACAAAAAAAAAAAAAGCAAATCTGAGCCACTTTGACCAGGGTCAAATTGTGACTAGGCTTGACCACTGGGTCAGAACAGGCAGATCTTGCAGTTGTTAGAATCTAAATTTTGCCTTAATGAAGAATCAGGGTCATTACAGACAACTAAGGCTCATTGATGAGATCCATGGAGGCCCCACCTCACAAGGATTTAATGGCAAGAGGAGAACCCACAAAATTGTAGGCTTCATAAAGACTAAAATATATACTAAAATCTATAAATAAATAAAAGTGTCTATTAGTTTGTTTGTTTTTTTGCAGGAAGAAAGATCAGTGGATCAACTTTTATGATTAATTGAAAAAGTAAAGGGAAATGGTCCCTCAAGATGGTTAAAGCTAGTTTGCTGTTTTTGTTAACTACGCTGCACACAAAACAGACTGACAGACGACACTTTAAACCTTACAGTAAACAGTCTGTATTTACTGAATTACCCTGACTGCCAAAAAAGAGAAGAAAACACGTGGCCCTTTCATAATACTTTCAGAGTACACCAGTCTAGTGGTGCTAGTACTGTATCTAACAGTTGGCATTACCTACAGTGAACATTAGCCACCTGTTGCAGTTTTTTAAGAGGAAGTCAAAGTTTAACCCATTTGTATATGTCTTGTCATAGACATGTGGCCTGAAGTCATGATAAGGAAATAAAGTCATGTGGGAAATAAAAGAGAACTGCCAGAATGAGGCGATTTGTGTATTCAGAATAACAAGCATTTGTCACTGCTCATTCTGTGACTTTATGTACTGGAGTGCTCTAACAGTATAGCCACTAGATTAACATTAGCACCTGCTGTGTACGGTAGAAACATGGTAGTTTACATGCTGTGTACATTTGAGCCCAGCAGTTTTCCGGTTTTCCATCTGGCTTACTGTTCTCTTTTGCTAACTATTTGCACGAACACAGTAACACTAATAAACACTATTATTCCGACTGCCAAAAAATAACAAGACACGTTTTGCCTCCTTTCAAAGCGATCTACGTAGCTAAAAGGTGTAGCTGACACTTTGCATAGCCTACGGCAAGCACTGGCCTTAAGTCATAAGGAACACCTATTCATATTTGCATCTCTATGTCCTGGACATGAGGCCAGACGTTATAGGGAAATAAAGGAGAACTATTAAAAGCAGATGATTTATGTGTGCAGCTAGCATGTCACCGCTATTCTCGTGACTACTGCGGTGCTTAGTCACCTTACCCAGTTACACAGAAACAGTTACTGGTTTAAGAGGAAGTCATTAATTAACCCATTTGTCTTATTATAGACAAACACCATCTCTTTTTGTGTCCAGAAATGTGTCCAGAAGTCATAGGGAAATAACATCATGGTATAAATCAAGGTAAACTGTTAAATGAATCATGCATGTTCACATGCTATGTATACTGTACTTGCTTTTGCTAATTATATGCACGGAAAACAAAACACTGGTTTTACCGTAAACAGTACTGTATTATTCTACTGCCAAAAAGGAACAAAGCAGATCTCGAAACATAGTGATCTACATAGCTAAACTTTGTAGCTGCAGTCTACGTGCATTGGCCACCTTAGTCAGCTGGCGACAGTTTAATGAGGAAGTCATATGGAATACCCATTTGTATTTGGGTCTTCTTTTTAAAGACAGGAGGCCAGACGTTATAGGGAAATAAGGGAGAACTGTTAAAAGCAGATGATTTATGTGTGCAGCTAGCATGTCACCATTATTCTCGTGACTACTGGGGTGCTTAGTCACCTTACCCAGTTACACAGCGACAGTTACTGGTTTAAGAGGAAGTCATTAATTAACCTATTTGTCTTATTATAGACAAATGCCATCTTTTGTGTCCAGAGCAGGTCTCGTTACATAGTGATCTACACAGCTAAACTTTGTGGCTAACAGTCTACAGCTATGGTTGGCCACCTTATTCAGCTATCGACAGTTTAATGAGGAAGTCATGAGGAATACCCATTTGTATTTGGGTCTTCTTTTTAAAGGCATGAGGCCAGACGTTATAGCGAAATAAAGGCATGGCAGAAATGATCAATGATCCAAAGAGCTAGCATTTGCCTCTACTATTCCCGGGACTGCTTATTGGGGTACTTTAACAGATTTACTACTGTATCTGCATTATCGTGCACTGACATGCACTGATGCAATATCTCAAGTTTCAAATGAGCAACTGCCAAGTACGCAGTAAGAGTATGCTTTGGAGACCAGTTCAATACAGGATACAGCGGGCGTTAATGTACGGCAGGTAAAATAAGCACTCTGTCAACATGTCAGAAACTGTATTTCAAATGAACCTGTGAATTAATCTGTGCATCTGTATCTGATATAGTCCGCATTCAAGCATTCATTTCAGTTCAGCTTTGGTATAATGTTTCCAGTGACTAGCGTAATCTCTTTAACCCTTTAAACCCTTAAGTTCTGTATAGGGGCCCATACTTCAGTTCCTCGAGTATTGAGTAATTAGCAGTTACTCAATTTTTAGTTGCTACTAAATAATGTATAGAAGTTACTGAATAATGTATAGAGGTGATCAAATTATTAGCCGTAATTATTAACTAAATAATTAATTGTAGTTACTGAATATTTAATAGTCATTTACAAATAATTAGAAGTGAACTAATAATTGATAGCACATACTAGATAATCAATAGTTACTGAATCATTTCTAGTAGATAATAAACAATGTATAGTAGTTACTCATGGCATAGCAGTCGGTTAATCATTTCTAGTAGATAATAAATAAAAAATATATAGCAGTTAGTTCATTACAATTCATAGTAATTACAAATAATTCACAGTAGTTAATCGTAACATACAGAGGTTTACTTACATTTACAGTACACTATTTATTGTTGTTACTCATAACATGTAGCAGTTACTACTTGCTTTATAGTAAATCAATAATTTATAGTAGTTGCTCATTATATATAGAAGTTACTTAATAATTTATAGTAGACTATGATAAATAACTTACTAAATAATAAATTGTAGTTACTGAATAATTAGCAGTTACAGAAATACAGGTCTTAAAGTTAAAACTCAAAAGGTTCTAGTGGTTAAAGTTATGACAAGAGCCATAGTATACCAAACTGCCTCCAAGATATGTTCAAAGGGTCTCCCCTGCCAGCTATCTCTCAGGTGAAAGGGGCTTAGTCAGGTGAGTAAAGAGACAGGTCTTTAATGACACGTGTTTATATGTACTTTAGAGTCAAGTGGTTTTAATCAGCTCGCTCGTGAAGGAGTGCAAATCTCATCCTTGTTATTTCTGGATTTGAACTCCAGGCTGGTTGTGAGGTAACAGCATTTATCCACAGCAAGTGGACGGATTGCATTATTGCATAATAGGCAGCCAGCGAACCATCCAACAAAAGACTGGAGTTACACTGTGTGGCCACGTTGCCCAGCAGACATTCGAAAAGCTGCTTTGAACTTAGTTGGATTTTCTTTTGTCTTTTTAAATATTCAGGCTTTTAAATCTACAGTTCTGTAATCTACAAATAATAATAATGCTGTATTGATACATCAGCACCACAGTTCAATTAAACAAGTGTTATATCATATACAGTCATATAGGTCAGCTAGGTATTCAATGGTTTTAAGAGACCTCATCTTAAATTCCCCCTGCAGTTGATGCAGAATGTGGTGGCACGACCCTGCCCCTGGCCTACAAAGCCAAGAATGAACCAGCCCCTCCGAACTTGATGGCAATGGTCAAAAGCTGATCTGCACCGAGAGCCCTTCGAACTTCAAGTACGGCTCAGCTTGACTCGCTATTCTTTAAGATCCACGGAAGACAAGCATCCAGACTAACTTTTTACTATCCTGCCACCGAAGTGGTGAAACAAACTTCCCTTGTGTGTCCCTTGGTAGTCGTTTGCTGTCCTCAAATGCTGACTGAAGACACTCCTCCTCCAGAAGTACTTGGGCGAAGTGTAGTGTATGTTAAGTATTGTGGTTTCCATACTGACTTATTTAGTATTTAGTAGCGTCTAAGATTAGAGGTATCTTTTGGATTCTAGCCGATACAAGCTACTCTGGCTCTGGATAAGAGTGTCTGCTGAATGCCTTAAATGTAGCTGTAATAATATTGATTAATATAGCCCTGTAAGTATAAGGCTAACTGGACCTACCATAAATCCCATTAAGCACCCTGCTTGTGCAGTGCTATCTGCTGGAGCCTGAAGTTTACTACCACCGGGGCGCTTGTAGTCACCCAGTGCTGGCTTGTGGAGATGCTACAACCTGGGTCGTTTTTTTAAACACACTTTATTAACCATAAACTTTCAGATGATAGTATATTTGTGTGAATTTAAATATATTCATAAACATTTAGATGATAGTAAATTTGTGTGAATTTAAATATATTAAAACCACATTAAATTAATTAATGTTTTTCTTCATAGTTAAAAAAAAAACATAGAAATGCAGGCTCAAAGTTGTCGATCCAATGTAAACACAATTCTTTGCATAACTTACAATATGATTTCATATAATTATGTAATTGCGTTTGAATAGTGCAGCCAAATGCGAGTCATATGTTCCAGCTTCTAAGGATTAAATGTAGCATTTTATAACGAGCAGCTTTCGAAATTCTCACCGCTCTGTGAAACGGCCTTTAAGTCTCAAGATTCCCAGACTGGATGCACCGATGTATGCTAGACTGTGGTGTTTCAAACCTCTTACCCCGACATGTCTGTGCTTTTGTGCTTCGACTATAATTGCTGTACTTAAGCCATTGAATCACTAAACAAACACTGTACTTTTCTCCACAATAACGAGCACACTTCAGAGGCTGAAAGCTTACTTCTGAGATTGAGTGGAATTTGCCCCTAATTGCGGTGGTCTTCAACGAAGGTTGGGCAATTTTTGATTACAAACATGGGATAAATATGTAATGTTACTACTATGCTGTTCTAATTTCTTCATTACTCTCCCCTTTTTCCACCCCGCCTGGCCGGACGCCCGCCTGTTATTGAAGTGCGGGACCGGCCTTACTTACTCGGGGAGAGTGTATCAGCGGGGAAACGGCTCCAAAGAGTTCAAGGTCAGTGATTACCATCTTTATCCTAGAAACTTTAACTCGTTGGCTCCAGACTCAGACTCTAGAGATAATCACGTCCGCACATGGCCTCTGTAATGATGAAGTGATGATGTACAGTTCACTCTTCCACTCGGACTCCTTCCTCCTCTGATTACACTCAGTAGATGAATTATTTGACCTCTACCTTGATCCTGTACAACCATAGACTGTGGAGCATATTATCAGTAGGAGGGGCTAGGCAGCTGCATGTTGCTCTCCTCACTTCTCTGTACAGAGGGAGTGTTTAACCCTGTCTCACCTGGTCATACACTCAGGTACTTCAGCTTTATACCCTTTAGCTCTCTTAAATCTAAGTCCCCAGACTAGTTATGAAGTCCACATTAGCCACACTATTGTTTTGACTGGAGAATAAAGAATAGGAAGGGTGGTCTCGGCCTATTGCACAGTACTGTATGATAGATATGGACTGTTGGCTTACAGGTGTCTCTGAAGTTCCTCGTTAGATCTCCTAGTTTGCAAGACTGCACACACTGGATTTCCCAGTTTAGAGAATACAGCTTTGCTGCCAGGTTTGCTTGGTAAACCCCCTTTTACCCCCTTGCTCTACCCAAATGTACTAATAGATATTAGGCAGAAGATGAAGAGCTTCTGAGTGCTTAAAAAAACTTCTCCCCAGGCCAGCCCCCTTTAATTTAGCTGAGCTGTGTCAGGAGGCTGTCAGGAATGAGCTTTGAGCCATTATTCATTGGGTTTGCAGCAGATAATTGTGGCTTTTCACGTTTTCCTGCCTTTTCTACAGTAGGCTGAAATGGACCAGAACTAAGCTGTTGTCTCCCAGAGGGGATTATTCTACATCTTTGCATTTAACGTCTGAGTGAGTGTGTGTGTGTGTGTGTGTGTGTGTGTGTGCATTTTCCTTTGGAATTTAACACTGATGTGCATACAGTGTGTTCCTCTTCATGAAGGAACCTGTGTACTAGTGTGTGTGTGTGTGTGTGTGTTTGTGTGTCTCAATATGTGCCCAATGTCAAGCACCCTCCAAGTGTGTGTGTAGGCATGATCAAAGAGCAATCAGCGGTGTGATCACCATTCCACGTCTCTGCCTCTTACAGACAAGAGCCAATCAGACAGCCATTACATCAAATGCTCTTCTTCTCTCTGTTTCTCTTTGCTGGGTGTGCTGGGAGACTATGGGCACAATGCACTGGTTCGCACTACAAAGGCCTCGTTCGCACGTATGCGGATATTATTTTTGTCCACGTTTTGGCCTCCTCACGACTGGTCACTGAAAACTGAGCTTTTGGAGAAAAAAAAAACACTCTCCAAGGTGGACAGTCTTGAAAACTCTGTTTTCAGTGTTGCTATGTGGACGAGGACAAGTGAGCTTTGTGAAAACGCAGACGTCACAATGTAGGCACTTACAGTGTAGTGGTAGTGGTAGTGGAACAGTGTGGGGATGTTTTTTTTCTGCTTTAGGATCTGAACAGCTTGCTCCTGCATTACACAATCCTTAAGTAATCCTCTCCCTTTTTACCTTCTCTGAGTAAGTGGCCACCCAGCCTGACCTGCTGGAAGACTGCCCGCTGAGGTCCCCTCTACCTGCATCAGACCAGCTGCCACCTACCGGTCCGACCATCAGGCCCCCCACCCACCACCACCCATACCAGACCAGCGGCACACCCTCCTACCACTGCTTCCTGTTTAATGACCATGTTAAAACCTAAATGAACTATCTGCCACTATTAATATCACCACTATTAACTATCTGCTGTATCTGGTTTGCAAATTTTTATCAATAATGTTTAAATAGTTCTGATCAGAGGAGGATGGGTCGGGTTGCCCTTGTGAGTCTTGGTTCCTCCTAAGGTTTCTTACTTCAGCTCGGAGGGAGTTTTTTCTTGCCACTGTCACAGTTGGCTTGCTCACTGGGGGTCTTTGATCCTTCATGTCTTACGTTATTTCTTTTTTTGTCTCTGTCTTTTATTAATTACTAATTATGTAAAGCTGCTTTGTGACGGCAACAGTTTTACAAATAAATTTGACTTGACTTGACTGAAGTAGCTTGTCTGTATATTTGTCCAGTAGCTGAAGACACTTCAGACACTTCCTCCATTAACCTCTTAAACCTTACTTATTCAGTTATTAATCCAAATGCATAAACTAATATAAAATAATCTTTAAATAATTTAATTTAGCTTATTTGGTGGCATCCCACAGGGTTCCACTTTAGGGATTATAAAATGAATGAAAAGTCTCACAGTAACATAGTTATAAGAGTGAAGAACTTAAGTGCAGGGTTTAGGGGGTTAACAGGTCCCCCCACTCTGTATCAGTAAAGAAAAAACATCTGTGAAAAGTCAATGCAAAACAAGGGGGTGAGGACACATTTCTAAGAAGCATGTGCTGCTGTGCTGCTGTGGGTGGTAGCTTCAGTAGTGCACCCTCTGTCAGCTATCTAGAGCTATAATATGCATATCTGTGTGTGGGACTGAGGCCTAGAGACCTCTCTTTTTTCCGCTATGCTTCTCTCTGCCGACAGTGTGTCACTCTTGGAGTGTGTTCATTCACCCAGGAGCGCTGCAGTCTGGGTAACGTCCGCCCACCTGTGTGCGTGTGACTCAGCTCATGCACATACTCGCAAACGCACACACTCATGCTCACACACATGCAAGTAGATGGTCACGGAAATTCACACATACACACAAACTCCTCTCATCTATTTATTTCTGTACCGGTTGCTGTACACCTCCTATTCTTTCCATATGCGCTGGATGTAAACTACATCCACTATTTTGACAAAAGTATTGGGACGCCTGCTCATTCCCTGTTTCTTTTGCTTTTGACTGTTGCTTTTGCTGGAGTCTTGCTGTCTCTACTTGCTGACTTTCTACTACAATTTGGAGCATTGCTGCAAGGATTTGATTGCATTCAGAGACAAGTGCGTTAGTGAGGACAGGATGTTGGATGATCACCACCACCCCTCATCCCCAACTCCTCAACTCCCCAACTCATCCTAAAAAGTACTGGATGGAGCACCAACCATCATTGCAGAGGACACAGTAAGTGGGGTGGGTCTAGCAACCAGCAACCCTCTAGCAACCCTCTAGCCCCCTCTAGCAGCCAATTATATTTGGCTTCATCTGAAACTGATGTAGAACATTTCCATTTCTGTAGACTTTCGCAACTACCATGAAAGCTGAGTGTCTGCCTTCAAGTACCTGTGCAAGTGAAAATCATCGGGGGCCCAAGCACTATATGCCATTATGGAGCCATTAAAGCACAAATGATGGGGAATGAATGCTTGTAGTCCAGCCTTCTTTATAATTCATATGAAGTCTGTGCCAAAAGTGACTTTTACACATGACCTGAATGTGCATAGTTGTTGGACTAAATGACCTAAATTACTGCACAGCAATTACCCCTGTATTTTAGTCTCAGAGTGCTCCACAATTTTAAAAGTTCACTCAGGAACGACACAGGGTTTTGATTTCTAAATTTGTCACCTTTTCCTCTGCTCACTGAGTTTTCATTCATGATTTACTCACATCATGTCACGTCAGTGATCTCATTAACAAGAGTAATTATTCTGTCAGAGAACGAAAGCAATTTAATGCAGACCTGCTCCTCCTAACAGACAATGATGCTACCTGAGAGCTTGGCAGCCATGCTGCTGCATTGTTTGTTTATTTTGCCATTTCAATTAGGAATGTACTCTGGTATTGGTATTATATAAGTATTATCAGCTGCCTGTTTGGACAAAAGTATTGGGACACCCATTTATTGTTTCTTTTGCAATCGAGGGTATTAAAAAAATAGCATATCATGCTTTTGTTGGAGTAACTGTCTTTACTGCCCAGGGAAGAAGGCTTTCTACTAGACATAACAAGAGCTTTAGTCAGGATGTTGGAGGATCACCACCCCAACTCATTCCCAACACAGAGAACACTGGTCCACTGCTCCCAGCTCAGTGCTGGGGGCTTTATAAGCCTCTAACCGACATCTGGCATCAGGCAGGGTGCCAACAGGTTCTTGCTTATCTGCTCCAGAGAGTCCTATTCTATTGGCAGTACTTCTCTACAGGAGCTAGACAAGCTGTGTGTCTGTGTGTGTGCGTGTGTATTTGCACATCTGTGACAGCAATGGGTAGAACTACAAGAAGCTGAATTGAAGTGTGTCCGCAAACATTTGGACATATAGTGTATTTTCTTTTTTTTTTACTGGTTCTTTAATGCCACTTCTTCATTTTCCAGAGGAAATAAATAAATTAATGCCGCCACCAAGTTGGTGTCTCTGCTAGGCTGAGGGAGAGCCACTGGCCATCTAACATCTGCCTGGTCAGAAGAGGTCCTATGGTGGTCGCTTTCCAAAGATACTCAGCGTAGAAGAGGGCTGAAGGGAAGTTGTACAGCAACACCTTTCCTCTTTGTACCTGTAAACCTACCCAGTGCGCTGTTTCTGATAAACTGGCCAATACCTGTCCACAAGGCAGGGGTTTTTAAAGAGTTGGCTGCTCTGTCTAAATGTACAGACATCCTCTATATAAAAATGGAAGCTATAATTTGACAAAACACTATTCTAGGGTACCACTTCCCTCTGGATGGCAGGAAAGGGCAGATGGGTTAAATAGTAGAGAGATGGATGATGGAGTTGGATGGCATGAGGAGACTAAATTACAGCCTATGGTTGATCAGTTTATTTAATGCATGCTAGCGGGAACGTCTGTGCCGGCGCTTTGTACGTGTAAAACTACAGCTCTCCGTTCACCTACCCCACCTTTTCCTATTATTACCCCAGCTCCAGTAACACTTAGGGACAATCACCATGGGAACGGTTTACATGCTTCGCCGTGTTGTCAAGGAGACCCCGGCTGGAAGGATAATAGACTACGCTGGCTCTCGTCTCTATTCAGCACACTGCACTTATTGATGCTGGAACACACACGCACACACATACGTACATTTAATCTGAATGAGAATCCAAACCTTCATAAACCTTCATTACAGCCTTTATGGTCTGCCAGGAAAAACTGGAGGCCAAATAAATAGATCAATGCTAGCTAACCTGAAGTCTGGTGATAACAAGCAAGTACAGTTTTGGCTCACAATTAATTCTGGAAAATAATATGAGCTATTTATCTAAAAGTACAGCAAACAGGTATACTTACAAAATAAAATCATTACAAAAAAAAAAACGCAATGTGCATTATGGTGAATACAAATCACCATAATATTCACAGGATTGTATTTAATGAGGTGCAATGTGGCCCATTTTTGCCTTTTCCAACTTATCAAACCTTATCAAAACTTATCAAACACTAAATATTAGAATTATTGATCGTCAGTTATGATTAAGTCTACAAGTACTTGTGATGTTATATTTTGGTCATGTCACCCCTCCCTCACTGAAACCACTCAAACTGAAAAGCAACTTTTTAGTGGATAGTTCTTTAACCAAAATTCAGTGGAAACCACTTGATTCCCAGAGAACCACACATGTTTCTTTCGTAGCATTTCTCCAACTGCCTTTTTTTATGGCCCCACACTTCATTTGTACTGACACAACCAACAATAAAGGTTCTTCAACACAGGAGAACCATGTGCAATAGGGTTCTAGCGATTAAGCAACACTGTGGACCATCTGGAGGTACCTGAGCACAGTTTTCAGACCCACTCCTTAAACAACCTTTCTGTGAATGATTATTAAACCAAAACTCAGTTGAAACCACTTGACTAAAAGGTTCTCTAGTGAACCAAAAGTGTCTCTAAGTCTCCAAGTATCGTGATCTGCTCTAATTTAAAGGCACTGTTTTAACCAAACCTCAATTGAAATCACTTGTGAAAGGTTCTCTAGGGACCCAAAAGCATATGAGATATTAACTGTAGACTTAAAAACTTTTATGGTGATACTGAAAAACATTTCTTTTCTTCTGATGCAACCTAGAACCAAGGTTTTTTGACACACAAGAACCATCAGTGGTTCTCAAGCCAGTCCTCAGAGATCCCCAGACAGATTTTTGCCTACAACCCACATACAGTGCAATAGGGTCCTAGCGAAAAATAAGACAAATGCTTTAGTTTAAAGGTTTAAAACTCCTGCATTAAAAGATGTATCCAGATGTATCAACTGTCGGTTTATCATCATATCACAGCCCTCTAAATAATAATCGAGTTATAAGGTGCTCAGCAATTCCCACCCCTAGACATCAGTGGTTCTCAAACCAGTCACAAAACTGGATAGATAGGTCCAGTGATAGTGGACCGTTTTCAGACCCCTTACCCTAAACAACTACTTTCTGTGGATGGTTCTTTAACCAAAACCCAATAGAAACCACTTGAGAACAAATGGTTTCTCATGGAATTAAAAGTGGTCTCTTTCATACCAACATGTCAAAGAACACTTTCTTAGCACTTTGTGAGACAAGACAGAGAGAAGGGTATGAAGCAGAGAAGTGCTCAGGTGCTCAGACAGGCTACTTAAAGCAGCAGCATCATGAAAAACAGGCCCATCAGCTACTGTAATGCAATCTATTGATCTCTAATAACAGACCATCAATAAAGCTACACACCATGTCGAAATAGTCGTCTGTTTGCCCTTTTCCCCTCTCTGTGAACACCCAGCAAGCTTCCTGTCACTGCATTAAGCTTCGAGCGCACTCTTCGACCCTGACTTTGAGCGATAATTGCATGCGAGGGCAGCCGGAGCAGCCAGCGAGCACACTGGAGGGCCTCATTAACGACTCCACCAATCAGACTCCCACTAGTGCGCCTTCATTTGAATATAATGACTGCATGTTAATGAGAGCTGCAATTATTATTGTAACACTGCTGGTGTGACGATACTTATAATCAGATGCCCTCAGTCATGCATTATTCAAAGAGCCTGTGGCATTTGCTTGTCTTTAGAAATTCACTTTAATCGCTATTAAACACCTACAGATGATTCAAAGTGGGAGAAAAGAAGAGCGGTATTGTCAATACAATAGGAACCTCTGGAGTAGATAAACATGAACCTATTGGCTTCATGCCTAATGCCAGGTAATAATGCCCCCCCCAATGCCCCCCCACCCCCCCCAGCATTGAGCTGCGGTGCAGTGGAACTGTGTTCTCTGGAAAGATGGCTGGTGCTCCATCCAGCTCTTTTTGGATGAGTTGGGGACCTACATCCTGACCTCACTAATGCTCTTGTTGCTAAATGCAATCAAATAATTGTAGCAATGCTCCAAAATAAAGTAGAAAGCCTTCCCTGGACAGTAGAGACAGTTACAAAAGCAGGATGAGCTATTTTTAAATATCCTTGATTATCAGAAAAAAAAGAATAAACTGGTGTCCAAATACTTTTGACCATATGGTGTATACAAAAAATGAAAACAGCAAAAATGCATTGAAATGGTCCAAATGTGCTGCCGGTATTGATGTGTTGGTAGAGAAGAAGAGAAGAGAAGCTACTGCAACATGTTTAGTCCCTGACCTTTCTGTGCACTCCAGCCACTGGAAGAACTTCTAGAAAAGTAGACTATAAGCGTATGCAAAGTTCCATAAAATGTTACTCTCTATGCTTCATGAACCAAATCTGCCTACTGAGTCACAGCCCTAAACGGGGTTCATTTCTTCTGCATGATAAGAGACGGAACTAGGACTCAAACAGAACGAAAACGGAATATATGAATATGTTACACGGACCCATATGCTGCTGGAACTGCTGCTTTTTACTCCAGCATGAGCGCTGTTCTTCAGCACCACCCAGGGGTGGATTTAGTGATTGGGAGGCTTTAGGCAGAAGACAAGAAACGGATCCTCTGGATACTTCTTCACTCTTTCCGACCTTTCAAACCCTTGTGTTTCCAACCTGACTATTAAACTGTTGCTCTGCATTTCTGGAGTAACAGGCCCAATGTAGATGGCATCCTTAACTAGAACTTGACCCTGTGAGTCTTGGCTTCATTGACTCTTATCAGCAGTGACTTACTAATTACATACACAATTGAGAAATACAGCCTTCCCTGTGCAACAGTTGACCTCAGGTATGTTTTCAGGTGTGTACCATTCTGTTTATGGCCTAATCTGTCTGTGAATCTAATTGGTCCGTTTATTATTATTATTATTATTATTATTATTATTATTATAATAATTACTATTATTACTATTATTATTGCTGTGTGACATTCAGCACTATCCACACTAACATAAATGCCCAGAAAACCACACATAAAAAATCCTCTCCACACTATAGTATGCTATGACGCCCCATGGACATGAAATGGTAGCTGTTTGTAATAAACCGTGGCCACAAAATAAGTTTCTAGTGGCCACAAAATAACATATTATCTTATGCCATCAATACATTATATTGTGGCCTCAATGTCTCAACATATGGTGTCAGTATATTATTTTACTTCTACTAGAAACCTAATTTTGTGGCCTCAAAATATGATTTGTAAAAACTACCATATCACCCTACAGGCCTCGTAGTTTATGTTGATGTCTATGTTACATACAGGTTATTTCACAGGTCACATACAGCCTGTTGAACATCTGATGTGTATGTGTATAGGTCCCTAGCCAGCTGCTTACTTTCACCTAGTACTAAACCTGTCCCTGGCACCACCGGATTACCATTATCCAGAATGGATTCAGCAGTTGCTATTAAAAAAAGGAAGGGAAAGGCAAAGCCTGGCACGTTTCAGACATCATAATCCAACATGAAGTGGCACAGAGTTATCAGTGTTATCAGACAGTGATGAATGAGGCATAGGATCTGAACACGTGGTCAATGTAAGAACATAAGTGGCATAAGTACTTCAATTACACACATATTCATATACGATACCATAACATGATATTAATGCTACAGAAAATCCCATACATGCTGACTTCACATGTTAATGTTCCAGTCCACCTTAAATCGTGCATCAGTAACGGTCCAGCGCCTGTGAGCGGCCAATGCAACTGATGCACCATTTAAGGTGGACTGGGAATTAGATTTAAAGCCAACTCCAGTCTCGCTGTTATTATATTTAAGTTCATACATCGATTTTTTCTGAGTGTACGGCTACAGTAGACACTTCATGCCAAAGGATGAATCCACTTTTTGGTCATTTTGCCAAAAAAACGCGCAACATCTACTGACCTTTGTGGGAGTTTGGCAGTCTTTGGAATCGGTTCTGCTGTCCTCGCTGTAAGGTTGAGATGCCGGACACGCTGTTGCCCATGTCTGAGGGTTAGCCTGATTTACAGATGTTTGCTTCAGGCTTCGACAGCCACGGTGAGCAGCTGCTCGTGTTTTTTACGCACTTTGGGCGAAAGTGTTAAGACGCCTGTTTATCGTCATCCAGAAAGCCACCAGCTGTCCAAAGGCGCTGGAGCAGCAGGTTGGACGGAGAGGCAGCTGAGGACGACGTGGAGCATCAGAAGGAGCAATGCTGGTGCTCCGACACAGCGTTTCCTTAGTCCTAAGTTCCCCTTTTTGGTGGCTGGTGAGTGAAGGACGGTGTCACCCAGCTGTCGTGGCTGAATGCCTCGCCACACGTGTGTCACGAGAAATCCCCTCAGGATCCCAGTAGCTCAGCTTTGATAGGCGCATCCTAATGATTTGATAATCCTGCTCCAGCCTGGCAGCTTAGTTAACCCAGCTGAACTGCAGGTCAGCTGCAGATTTGATCCATAACTGGAGGCCTAACGGTTGTTAGACTATGATAAAACGTGATGTTAATGTATTTCAGCAATATTTTATGTTGATTAAATACATATTTTCTATATATATATATATCATGGGAAAAAGGTCACAACGTATCACCAATGTATTCACATACACTATATGGACAAAAGTATTGGGACATCTACTCTTTGATGCTCATGTATGAAAAATCAGTTTATTCTGCTTTGTTGGATGGAGTAACTGTCTCTACTGTCCAAGGAAGGCTTTCTACTAGATTTTGGAGGACCACTGCTGTGAGGTTTTGATTGCAGATCACTACCCCACGTCATTCCCAACTCCCCGACTCATCTCAGAAGTCCTGGATTGAGCCCCATCATTCCAGAGAACACAGTTCCACTGCTCCACAGCTCAGTGCTGGGGGCTTTATACCCAGTGGATTCATGTGGATCTGCTCCAGAGAGTCCTATTCTATTGGCAATGCTGTTCTACAGGAACTAGAAGCTGTGTGTCTGTGCATTTGCACATCTCTGTCAACAATGGGTACAACCTAAAGTAGCTAATTGCATTCAGTCTGTGTCATACATTTTGCAGATACTCTGAGCACTTTATTAGGAACACCGTACTAATACTGGGTAAGGCCTCTCTTTGCTATCAAAAGAGCATGGCATTTTATTGTGGTGTGGATCCCACAAGATGTTGGAAATATTCCCTTCAGGATTTTGGCCCATGTTGACATGATTGTGATGATGAGATTGGTCAGAGCAGCTGTTCAGTTATGGTTAGCCTGTCCCCACTGCAGCCTCAGCTTTCTATTCTTGGCTGACAGAGGTTGAACCCATCATCTTCTTCTGTTGTAGCCCATCCACCTGAAGGTTAGAAGTGCTGTGCATTCTGAGATGCGTTTGGCTATTTAGTGGTTATCTGAGTTACTGTAGCCTTTCTGTCAACATTTCTATCATTTTCTACCCCCCATTCTGACATCAACATCTTCATGAAACTGCTTGCACACACACACAACTTTGGTTACAGAACCTATTGTATCTGAACAATTCAATGAAAATTGTGTGATTGCTAGTGCTATTACATTAAAATCATGCAACTATATTAATAAACATTAATACATAAACATTTATTCAATAATCAAAACTAATAAACAGCCATATTAGCCTATTATTATTATTATTATTATTATTATTATTATTATTGCTCAATCATCTTCTTTAATTTCAACTTGTGTCTTAAAATAAAATTAACAAAAAAAATTTAGGTGGTGGTGTAGTAGGTGGTGAAAAACTTCACCACCTATTACATACAATATTTGTCATGTCAATACATAAAATATATTTAAATACTTGAAATTATTATATATAATATTATAAATATATAATAAATACATCAATAAAATGATAAAAGTCGAGTCCAACTGATTTATTTACTTTTACATTTAGACATTTTTAGGCTGTGGTCCATTGGCAGTGGTAGAAAGCTGTTTGACCAATGGCTGCATGTTGATGCTGCTACATGTAGACCAATAGTGGCGGTGAGAAGGCGGGACTAAAGCCATTTGACCAATGGGTGCATGTAGATGCAGGTACATGTAGACCAAGAAGGCAGCACTTATCTGTTTGAGCATTTTGCACAGTTTTGAAATCAAAGCCAGCATTATTCACATCCTAAAAAGAGGACTTGTCCGGGAAAAAGAGGACGTATGGTCAGAGAGGCTCATTTTAACAGTTATGCATGAACACAGATGATTTTAAATAATTCCACAGTGTGACTCAAGCTGAACTCTAAGGTGATGTATTTTCAGAGGTGTTACTCAGTATGCTGCACAAACCACAATGAGTGAGTAACACTGCTGCCCTTCACCTAGCAAGCCCAGGTCTGATTCCCCACAAGACTTCTAATGCTACGTTAGCTGTCCTCTGTAACATGATTAGACTGGAAGTCATTCTGGATTAGAGTGTCTGGCCAAAGTGGTATTTGTAGTGTGTCACTCTAAGCAAACGGGTTCTGTAGAGTTCTGCACAGGGTTGCTTTGCTTCATTCCACACTGGTGGGACCCTTTTTTGGGGACATACAGAACCATTTATAAGAGGTGTTTCTTGTTCCAAGCAAAGTGGAGAAGGACCACGCCCTTAACCCCACATTCCCTCTTTATATACCCACACCTCATTTACATTTACATTTACGGCATTTAGCAGACGCTCTTATCCAGAGCGACTTACAAGGTTACTGGTATTACAGAGGTGGGCCAATGGAGTGTTAGGAGTCTTGCCCAAGGACTCTTATTGGTGTAGCGCAGCATAGTCACCCAGACCGGGAATTGAACCCCAGTCTCCCACATGGTGTGGTAGCTCCGTGGCAGGTAGTGGTGTTATCTGTTGCGCCACACCAACCACACCTCATATCCCCCCCCCCCCGAACACCCACCTTCTTCCCATCTCCTCCCTCTTCTTCAAACCACCAGTCTAATGAGATGCCAGGCCTCGCACGCAAGCCATGGAAAGATGCCTCGTAATGGTACTTTACACCTCCATCCTCACCTATCTTAAAGAGTTCTGGGTAATGCCTGAAAGAACAGTTGTTTCTTTTCCTCAGTCAAGTGGCTGGGCTCACTCTTTGCGATATGGTGAGGAACTCTGGTATCTGGGAGGTGCTTTGAGATATTTTGAGTACTTTCTTGTAGTTTTGCTACAGTTTCAGTAAAGGTGTAAATGCTTTATTAAAAGCATAGTAAGTGGTAAACCAGTTATCCTGTGAGCTACAGGCTCTCTACTTGATGAGATTACATTCTGAGTAGTTTAGCACACACTTAATATAGCAGGACTGGGCTTTACCTGTTTACGCACACATGCACACACAAACACAAACACAAACACACAGATTCTCTCAGTTATGGGCTCTATCATGTTCGGAAATTATGAGGATATAAGCTTACAGTTAGTCACACTTCTTAAAGATAGTTCTTCAAGGATTCTTTAGTAAAGGCAAAAGTGATCAGCCATGACAAACAAACACTGACAAGTGAAGTGAACAGCATTGATTATCTGCACTGTAAAAAAAACTCAGACTGCTAAATAAAAACTAAAAAAATAGTCAATTATCCACAGACAAAACATAAATACCCAAATAGAAATTCAGCAAAACATAATATAATATAAATGTACAGATCTGTTGACCACAGGTTAATCACTAGGTAACTTAAGAGTGAGTTCTAGCAAACATCCAGCACAGCATCACACTCAGCAATAGAGAAAGTAGCAACTCACTCTCACAGCCAACAGTACCTAATTTTGACGAGGTAGCCCTGGGGAAACGGCAACACATTGATGGTGACTGGAGGACACGCCCTGTATGTAAATACATGGTGCCAGGAGCCAATGAGAACGATATATTTGTTTGCTGCAGAACTTTTAGTGTCCTCACTTTTTTGAAGGTTGTTAATCGTCAGCCATTGCTGCATGTCATTTGACCATTTCTTTATTCATTAATTTTTACAGTTAATTACAGATGAATACTGTAAATTTACCTTTGCTTTACTGTATTACTGTGTCTGACAGCTGGTTATGTGGTTTTCAGTTCATCAAACTTTTTTTATTCTTTTAATAATTCATTAGTATATATATATATATATATATATATATATATATATATATATATATATTTTTTTTTTTTTTTTTTTTTTTTTTTTTTTTTTTTTTTAACAGTGTACAGTACCTGCACTTGCTCCCAAACAAACCAACAGACAGACAGACAAGCAGACAAACAGACAGACAGACAAACAAACAGACAAACACAAACAGACAAACAAACAAACAAACAAACAGACAGACACACAAACAAGCAGACAAACAGACAGACACACAAACAAGCAGACAAACAGACTGACAGACAAACAGACAAACAGACACAGACAGACAAGCAAGCAGACAGACAAACAGACAAACAAACAAACAAACAGACAGACAGGCAAATGGACAGACAGACAAACAGACAAACAAACAGACACAGACAAACAAACAAACAGACAGACAGACAGACAGACAAACAGACAAACAAACAGACACAGACAGACAAACAAACAGACAGACAAACAAACAAACAGACAGACAAACAAACAGACAGACAAACAGACAGACAAACAAACAGACACAGACAGACAAACAAACAGACAGACAAACAAACAGACAGACACAGACAGACACAGACAAACAAACAAACAAACAGACAGACAAACAAACAGACACAGACAGACACAGACAAACAAACAAACAAACAAACAGACAGACACAGACAGACAAACAAACAAACAGACAGACAAACAAACAGACACAGACAAAAAACAGACAGACACAGACAGACACAGACAGACAAACAAACAGACAAACAGACAGACCAGAAGCTGTCTGTAAAATAAGCATATCATAAAATGATAATTACCTTTTTTTTTTAATTTTTTTTTACATTTTTTAACATTTTATTCTGTTAATAATTCAACATAATTCAACCAACTGTTTTACCAACTAACCTACTGTAGGATACACAATGGGATATTTCTGACTTTCCTCCGGTGGGTAAAAAAACAAACAAACAAACAAACCAACACCTCGCCAAACTGGCACCTCGAGCACAGTCGGCGGTGTCGACTCAGAGCCGAGGCTGAGGCGCAGGCTCGGAGGACCGATGATTTGTGTGAAGCTGCCATCTAGTGTAAAGAACAACAACAGCCGAAGTGATAAACAGTGGTGTTCAAAATAAACTGACTCCGTTTTTTCTGTAAATTCTACAAATCATGTGTGTTATCCTGAGAAACTGCTCCTCTTCTCCAAAAGTACTGTGGCTTCCCCTCGTAGTATTTTTCAGGGCTCTTTCCGTGAGCGTGTTTGTGGACCGAGCCGCGCTGTGAGAGGGAGGGCGGCGCTCCCGCGGTTGCCGGGCAACAAAGGACGCGTTTCCTAGGAGCTCAACAACAGTGCGATAGAGCAGCGGAGGAGCTCGGAGTTGGAGTCACTTGGCCCGGTGTTGGGGAATGCTCTCAACACTGCCCTGCTTACACGTCTTATTAAATCTGTGGGAAAATACGACAAATGGAGGTAGGAGAAACTAGTTAGCTAGCTAATCAACACCTGCTGCATTCTCTGTGTTGTTTCCTATGAATATTTGGACTAGCTATCTAGCTAACTGGCTAGCACTAGCTAACTATAGTTAACCTAACCTATCTATCTAAAGCCAGCCAGCTACAATGTCTGTTTCTGACTGTAGTGTAAAATGAACAGATACCTGAGCAGACTTTAGGAGAAATGAAAAGCTGGAGATAATGTTCAATTCATGTTCAATTCAATGTTTAAATACATTTTATTTAGCTATAAAGGCTTTTTACAACAAATGTCACAAAGCAGCTTTACAGAGATCCGGGTCCGAGCCTCTTTTGAGCAAACTAGTACCAACAGTGGCAAGGAAAAACTCCCTCGGGTCGAGAGGAAGAAACCTTGAGAGGAACCAAGACTCAAAAGGGGAACCCATCCTCCTCAGGTCGACACCGGATCATCATAAAAATCCAAACAGGAAAAAAAACAATGAAACTAAACTGAGTTAAGAACAAAAGGTGACTGTGGCATCAAAGCCATACAAGATGAAGTATGAGCGAGAGTGATAAAGTCATGCAGGGAAGCAGTTCTCGCTTCACAGAGTTCGTGTGGTGTTCTTCCTATTCCTTCTCTACTGGTCAACCAGCTTGCTCATACTGGTCGACCAGTGTGCTCATACTAGTCACACTGGACAATCAGCTTTGCCATGCTGTTCATGATGGTCCACCAGCTTGCTCATACTGGTTGTCTTAGCTTGGTCAGGTTGGTCTTGCTGGAAGACCCGTTAAACCACCAACTAGCGACCAAGCTCAAGCAAACTGATCAAGAGCTAAACTAGTCAGCCAGATTGACCAGCCTGAGCTGACCAGGCTTTTTTTTTCTTGAGCAAGGCGGATGTCAGTTTGACATTAGAGAGACGTTGGACACTTGTTGTTGTACAGATGTTGAATTGTGGTTGGAATATCTGTCCGTTGACATTAAGCTCCAACATTAGATACTGTAGATGTAAATCTTGGTTACTTAACACCATAACCCAGAACCAACATCAACATATGAACGTTTTATCAACGTTGTGTAAGAGTCAGCATTCTGCTGTGCCTTTGAGACCTTGTTAGCTCATCTTTATATTGATGTGCATTGTGGATCATAATTTCATAATAGACGTATGTGAGAGAGAGAGAGCGAGAGCACGGTTGAGAAGATAGCTGGCTGCCGTAGCAGACGTCCACCCTTTTATTCTCCAGACTTCTCGACCTCTCAGGAACACTCCCATGGTGCTTCATGCTGGGTTCTCTTTATGTACTAATGGGATGTTTAGTAGCCATGCAGCCTGGCTTAATATGGTCTATATAGTAAATAAATGAGCCGTTCAGAAAATACACACCTGTATGTGTTGTTACCCATGTGCTCCCAGCAAGCTCCATTGAGCCCGGCTACCCAGAGGCATCTGCTCCTAGCTCTGGGTAAATGAATTTCACATTGTGTGGATGTTAACATTTATGAGGTTTACCAGATGTTTTGTTCATCATACCACACAACTAAATTATTGTGTTTTACTATGTTGACCAACATCATACTAGAAGTGCCATCAACCCACACTGAGAGCGCAAGGCTAGTCGTGCTCTGTCTGACTCTAGCTGCTGATGGCAAGCATATATACGTCCATTGTAACTGTTAGTCACGTAAAGCCAAATGTAAGTTTGTGAGACTTTGGACATCAAACATCTCTTGCTTGATTGCTATGATTAAGGCAAGGGGGGCCTAATTAGGCCTATGCAAATGAGATTCCATTCAATCATGTCATTAATGTCAAAGCGGCCTGCCATAATTTTTCCCTGCACACCCCGGTCGGAAGCTTAAAAAGAAAACACCATTTATTCAGAATAGGATGCCTTGAAGCCCAAGGACATCACAGTAAATGACAGATAGTGAACTAAGCTAGCGTTACTGACAGCTACTTTAAGTGAGTGGAATCACTGTGGCTCGACTTGCGCTGAGCTACATTTGTGAGAAAAAAGTTTGGAATTATCTGGATTTCTGCATGAACTGCTCCAAAATGAGTTGGTCTGATCTTCATCTAAGGACAGATAATGAATAAAGACAAACAACCCCCACATTCTACAACATTATTGGACGAGTGCTTCAGGGACCTCTAGACAATGTATCTTCTACAGGCTTTTGTCTGTACACCCAATATGTTCTTATTAGATGAGCTGATGAATGCCATACTCTATTTGGTGCTGCTTCTCGAACGGCATTACTTCACTTTCACACAATTTAGTTTAATTTAATTGAGTTTCATTTTTTTAAATTGAAATGGATTTCAGTTTATTTACTTTCTTTGCCTCATTTCAAAATAAGCAAACCAACCAAAGATGACTAATGGGGTCGTAATCGCCGTAGGACTATTCACGTTTATATTTTTAAAGCCAAGAAAACAATGCAGCTTATGAACTTGGTGGTGTCTTATTTTGCCTGTTGCAGGAGAAGGAGCAGAAGCCTGAGGAGGCGAGCTCCTTTGAAGCTCTGGAGAAGGAGTTTAAGGAGGTGTTAAATGAGCTGTTGGGGGACGGAAGTCAGGAGAAGATCCGCATAGGATATGAGAAGCTCACCAAGGTGCTGAAGAAGTCCCACGAGGGAGAGAAGAGGCTGATGGCGAAGTGCCGGGAGCTCAAAGCCGAGATTGTGGCCAGCTCGGTCAAAGTGGCCACGGCTATGAAATTGACTCAGGAAGACCAGACGACCATAGCGTCACTAAAGAAGGTGCAGCATGAGTGAGAGAATGTTTTAGGATTAGGAAGAAAGAACAAGACATATGAGGCATAAATTGGCTTCTGGAAGAAACCAGAAACTGGAATAATCTTATATGATTAATTATATTAAATTACAGTGACAATTTGGTGAAAAATCAAGTTTAGGCCATTTTCTGTGGCAACACTTTATTAGAACAGACTGCAATAAATAGCATATTAAACATGATATAATAGTTGACATAATAGTTGTGATTACAAATACATATTAGATATATATTTTAATATTTAGAATTATTAGATATTGCTACTGTCACCCAACTGTCATGCCACTCAAGACCTGCGAAATTACATAACATAAAAATTCAGTTCTAAGTAAATTGTTTCATGAACATGTATATGCATATATACATATGTATATATGTTTCGCAGCTCCAGAGTGGTGCAACTGTCTAACTGCCTGCTAGTGAAGATACAGGAGATCATAAGTTATTATCTTTATTTTTGGCTCCATTTTTTGTTTTTCACTTCTAAACAATTCCATGACGAATGGACCAATGGAAATTCTCCAAAATATTTTGGAATGATATATTATAATAAATACACAACTTCCATTGGAAGTTACAAAGATTATTTCCCTCTGTATTTGGGATACATGGCTTTTGCATGACAGGGACAAATTTCAATTATTGACCACCTACTTAGGGGTATACTTAAGCAATAACAGACAAGAGAGAGCGCTGCAACATGAGATATTGGCACTGATGTACTGCAGTCATAGGGATGAGGCTGCAGACAACCTTGTGTACGTTATTGCAATTACACACTCTAAATCCATGACTTGTTTGAACTCAAACAAATTAAATCTGTTTGGGCCAAAAAAAACAGTAACTTGCTCCTATAACTTAAAAAAATTAAGGCCAGACAAACAACCACTGAACAAAAAAAGCCCACAGCTACCAAAGAGGAGGTAGCTCTGGGGACACAACAACACAATGGCGGTGAGTGTCAGTGACTGAAGACCATGCTCAGTATGCAAATAGGTTTGGATATAGGATTGGAAGTTTTTTTGTACATAAATCTGTATGTACAACACCTTACTCAACTATGTTTGTAGTCAAAGAAAAATGGGTAATATTAATCTATCAGTGAATGAAAAAATAACATTTGCTTTGAAAATGCTGAATTATGGTCAAGATAACTACAATATTCAATTAGAATATATAAAGCCTGAGTTGAACTTACACTTTATTTGTTCAACAAACCTAAAGTTTTTAAGTTAAGTGAACTTATCAGGGCTTTGATTTTACCGCACATTCAATGAATTTTCAATGAAAAATGAATGTTCAACAAAAATTGTGACACTGCAAATCGTGTACACCTGTAACTTCTATTAACAAATTAATTAAATTAACAAATAAATGCAAGAAGGAATTATTTAATGGGTTTATATTAACCATTTGTCCAACGCTGATAGTACAACCCTGCAAAAGCACATAAGTGAATGCTATATTAAACAGCTCTTACGCTTGGTGACTTGCCTTCACCACCTCCAACACTGAAGCCAGGCAATCAACCATCATTAAAAGTACCCACGGCTACCCAAGAGGAGGTAGCTTTGGGACACCACAAAACACATTGAGGGTGAGTGTCAATGACTGAAGGACACACCCAGTATGCAAAAAGGTGGTGCCAGGAGCCAGTAGAAAAGATGCAAGTTTTACTCAGAGGCCGTATTGCACAAACAGACCCTACAGGTCAGTGTATATTATTAAAACAGCACAGCTGACCCAGAGTCAGTATCACAGTGCAATGCAGTGCTAAGAATAACCCACCACCAAAATACTGTCTGCTCTGTGGTGGTCCTGTGGGGTGCTGACCATTGAAGAAAAGGGTGAAAGGAGGCTAACAAAGTATGCAGTTGCTTCTGTTGATAACCGTTGATAACAGTTGCCTTTTTTTGCTCAGGAAAACGAGAAGGCTTGGAAAATGCTTGACGCGGCACAAGAAGAGGCGCTTGAAGCGAGCCAAACGAATCTGGCTTTGAGGCAGGAAATTGCCAACCTCACCAAGCTTGTGGAACAAGGAGCTGGTCTATCCACAGCTCAGCAGCACAGGTCAGTGAGCGGAGTTTAGATGTTCATCGATTTGCCACAGATGACACACAGGCCATCAAATGGAGGCTGGCTGTCAGTGATTTACTTTTACTGCAATAAAGAAGTAAATTATAGCACAACAAAAAACTAATACCTGCATAACAAACAAATATTCGTTTCTACTAGTAAAATCTGCATTACAGAGATCTAGAATTTGAGTTTTTCTAGTAAACACTGAGTTAGTATCGCTAATGTGATTTTAGGCTAAACTGGCTTGCCATACAACTGAATATTTTCCACATGTTCTATTGGAATGGGCTCCTGTAAGAAACAACCTAATCTGACAGCCAGCATAACAGTCTTAGTCTCAGATGTTATAATAGGATTTTTTTGCATATTGCCTCACCTCTAGTGCAACTTTCCAAAGGCCACATGTTGTCAGAAAAGAACTCCTTGCTGAAAAGGACACTCTGCTATAAGGACTCTTCTTTTTGTTTCCAGTGTGGGCGATCTGCAGGAAATCAACAAGAACGTGACAGCAGAGAGAGACAAGCTGCTCTCTGAGATGGCAACTCTTCGGGAAGACCTTGCAAAGGCCTTAACCAGTCAAAAGGAGATGGAGGCGACCCAAGAGAAGCTCCAGCAAAACGTCTCGCAGGTATTACTCATTTCAAAAATGCCCAGCTTTCTACCTGGGGACCTTAGTGACTGCATTCTCATTTATTTAGGGCAAGCTCAGGGCAAAGCCTCCATTGTATGATTCAGTTACAGCTCCAATAATATTTACTCTTACTTATGTGTACAATAACGCTGCCGCTTTGGAGTAATGCCAGTAGAAAGCTGCCGTGCGACAGACAAGCTGCGGCTTTGATTTAGAATTTAATTCTGCTGAGATGCCTTGTTTACTGTTGCAAAGTAGTCAAAGTTAGAGCTTAACTCGGTTTGGCCCCCGAAGCTCATTAGATTTTTAGCGGAAATTTTGACATGCTTTATGTTCTTTTATGAAAACTTATTTTGCAGATGAAGCATTTGACAGAATTCGTGTTTCGTCAGCGGCTTCCACTGCAGTCTGCGAATCGATAGCAGGAATTTGTGAGCGTTCCAGTAATTGTTTAAACCCAAAACATTAGCTCGAAAAAAAACAGGTTCCATTTGCCACATATCATCTCCCCCGCTTCGACTGAGCCCCGTAAAGCTCACAAATGAAACGCCTGGCCTTGCTTCTGTGGATAGATATGGCTCCCTTGTTGCTACCTTGCCTGAAAAAAAAACATCCGTTCCTGCTTTGTTTACCAAGCGCATCACTGAGGCAGAATTGATGGGATTCTTGGCCTGGCCGTTTATCCGGACCCAGCATTTTGGGAATAGCGGCATGAAATTTCAGAGATGTCAGTGATAGCAGGAAGCCAGAACCTAACACGAGAAGCAAATAGGCTTCTACAGTGACATGCTGCTGAACCTAGAATCATGCTTTGTTTTTCCTCAAATACTTGGAAAACAGGAGTATCCGTGTGTGCCCACATATTGCTGCAATTCCAGCAGCTTAATCAAACAACACTTTACTGATTTATCCAGCATTGCCTGGCTCTAAATTTACAGCTACTGTGTGTATCCACATTTCACAGCCCTCTTAGTCTAATCCAGCATAAAAGATTTAGCTGTTTGAGACATTAAAGGAACTGTTCACCCAAAGAATGATGAGCTGATGATGAGCTAACAATGTGTTGGAATTGCTGGCAACCACTTTTGGCATCAGCTCTGATGCACTGAGGAAAATCTAAAGGCAGGCAACTTTAAATGGTAAAGTAACTGATTGCAGAGCTGCTTTGGAGTCAGAAGCTCGCCTAACTCAGTCGTGTCTCAGTTCTGCATCTCAACCAAAAATATTTTGATGTTTAGATGTATTAAGATGTGTATTAAGATGTTTAGATGCCCCCCTCCTCAGTTTAACCTTCTCTTATTGTCTGACATCCCTAGATGCTTTTGACAATAAAGCGCTGAGCCCTTGCTGGGATTAGAATTTATGAACTCCTCACACTTGATAAGCAGGCAGTTAGACTGTAAGGCCATTCTAGAGCTGTGAAATTACACTAAAACACAATACTCATTGAATTTGCTGTTCCAATTAGCCGATTTGCTGTTTGTAGTTCCAATTTTCTTGGTATGTAGAGTGGCACAACTGTCTAACTGCCTGCACTCAGTTTAGTCAACCATACATATTGAGTTGCGTCAACTGCAAAACATTAGTAAATGAGCTGCAGCTGAAATTGTTTAACTATTTAGTAAGATGTTTAGACTATGTTTCTCCCCCTCAGTTTGTTTACTGCTTATTCCTGTATGCAAGTCAGAACTTCCCTGAGGATTAATAAATACAGAATTAATATCTAATCCGCTATTAGTGAATATAAATGGCTTTGAACGATTTTATAAAGCCTAAGCCATCAACAAGAATAGAAACACTTGGGAAAAGAGGATAACAAACTAAGCACATCATTAATGATAAGGCTGGGCCAGGGGGCGGAGACTAGGGGACAGGAAACTGTGACATCACTTTAAATTAGGGGCTGCCAAAAATATTTGCAACTAATTTCTATAGAACTTCTATAGATAATTCTAGTGAAAATAGTAAAATATTGACTTATTTTTTAATAAAATATTAATTAATTTTTTTTTCTTTTTCATGCTAAATAAAAAGGTCTGTGAAGTAGATGCAGCGTATTCGTTTCATATTAGCTTCCACATTTTCACACCATGAAATACACTGTATGTCCAAATTTTTGTGTACAGTCCTTCTGATGAATGCATTCAGCTACTTTAATTTGCACCCATTGCTGACAAAGATGTGCAAATGCACACACACAGCTTGTCTAGCCCCTGTAGAGAAGTACTGCCAATAGAATAGGAGTCTCTGCAGCAGATAAACAAGAACCTATTGGCACCATATCTAATGCCAGGTCTGGTTTAGAGGGGTATAAAGCCCCCCACAGCATTGAGCTGTGGAGCAGTGGAACTGTGCTTTCTGGAATGATGGGTTGTGCTCCACCCAATACTTCTGGGATGAGTTAGAGAGGTGGGGATGAGGCGGTGTGGTGACCTCAACTCACATCCTGACCTCACCAACACTCTTGGTGCTGACTGCAATCAAATCCTCACAGCAATGCTCCAAAATCTAGTAGAAACACTTCCCTGGACATCAGAGACTTTTTAAATACTCTTGATTTCAGAAGAAACAATGAATGAGTAGGTGTCCCAAAACTTGTGTCCATATAGTGTATCTTTAAGGGTACCGCAAGGAAGCACTATGAACCTTCTACGTTTAAACATACCATGCAGACTCCTTCAAAGCTCTCCCCTCTTGTTCTCCACCCCTAGCTGCAGCAGGAGGCACAGGTGTGCCAGAACGAGTGTTCTCGGGAGACGCGGAGAAGGGAGAAGTTGGAGAAGGAGGTGAAGCAGTTGCACTTTGAGCTGGAGGCCCGGCAGACTGAGATCAAAGCATTGAGTACGCAGAGCCAGCGAGTTAAAGACGAGCAGCAGAGGCTGGAGCAGCAGCTCCGGGAGCAGAAGGTGAGACTGACTGACTTGAGGTTAGTAGGTTGGGTGGCACAGCCAGCTGAAATGAGTGTTGGCCCTCCCTTCAGTTCGAGCAGCCATCCATGGCCGGGAGTACACTTCTCGCCGACATGTTTACTCACTGCTTCACAAAAGTATCAATCAGCCTTAAAGGAACATTATGTAACAATTGTACCGTAAAATAGGAGGTTAAAAATCGATTTATTGCTCCACTGACTTGAGAATGGTGTCTTTGGCATTCCCAATCACCCATTTCCACAAAGGCTCATTTTTACTCCCTTTACATACGGAAGCAACCGTCACTGCCCACATACTTCTAGGAGTTCTTTTTGTGGCAAGGATGTTGAACAATACATCCACTAGAGGTCAGTCCAGGATCAAAGGTTTCTGGCAACAACAAACATGATGGTGCTGTCCCTTACACCGCCCCCAAAGTTAGTTATCCAAGGTACTGCTCCATTCCGTCCGCATCCGTTAGCTTTCAGAAAATGTGCACAAATACTAAGAGATCAAGCAGATCAAAGCAGAGTGCGGACATCCGTCTTTAATGCTGAGCAGAAATGAGCCATGTAACTTTGGTGGAGCTGCACACGGACTGGGTAACACTGCGTTAGCTGAGTCATATTTGAAAAATCCTTTCATTTTGCTTTACCCTGACAGTTGATGTGCTTCTTTCATGGTTCAGTATCCTTTAGCTTACCTTTGGGGTTTTCCTTCAGTGTAGGAGGAGCCCAGAAGCAATAAAATGTTCTTCATTTGTATTCATTTTTCTTATGTTTGTATTGATTTTATGTACCAAACAAACTGTCCTAATTCATATTTGATTGTTGTCCAACCTCTTTTTATCTGTTAGAATTAATGAGGCTGTTTTTAGTTCCTGTGCCTTTGAAACTGCAGGGCTAAACTGCTGTAGGCTGCATAAGCTAGAGTGAAAAGAGTGAAAGAGTGAAAATCAAGAAGCGCTGTATTTGCAGCATAGTTTCCATATATGGACTCTACATACGGAGGAGTGAATGATATGCTTTGAGACTTTAACCATGTGTATGAAAATCAGCAGGCTTTATCCTAAGACTGAACACACACATACACAGGCCTGTCAGTCTGTTCCTCTGAGCATTGTATTTAATGGCATGTGTGTGTGTGCATGTATGTTTGTCACCTGACAGACTGTAATCGAGAGGGCCACGAAGGAAAACGAGCAGCTGCAAGCACGTTGTACCAAACTCCAGCAGGACAACGAGCAGAACATACTCGCCCTGGAGCAGTTCTCCTACGATCAAAACCAACGAATCTCAGACCTGAAGGTACACACACACACACACACACAAACACACATATATCTCGCTCACACTCCTGCACACATATCTACTAGGCCTGGGTGATGTAATCGGACATTAACAATGGTTGGTACCTAACTTGACGGTAATGCTTTAAAGGTGACAATCGCCTTTTTCAAGCAGCTTCAGTAAAACAATATGTCTCTGACATGTGACATGTTGGCACGTCGTTCACTGAGGAGAAAATATCTCGGTGACGAATCCTATTTAGTATCCACTGTTAGCTGTAGTTTTAGCTAAAGCTTAGCTGCTCATCCTAAAGCTGTTGAGCTGTCGAACACAGAAGTGCAAAAGACTGTTTGTACATATGACTTATGCACATACGAAAATGCAGGCACACATACATACAGTATGTCATACACACGTGCACACACCCCCATACATATGTCTCAGTCATGTACTGTATGTGTACTTTCATGTGCGAGTGAGTCAGGGACACACACACACCCACAGACACATACAGATATGCTTTCATATGTATGATTTATGCACACACATATGGAACAGAATGCACACATATAGATACACACCCTTTATGTACAGTGTACACATGTTTAATAACTAGTAAGAGCTTAAAAAAATCTAAATACTGGCAACTTGCAGTGGACAAAGGCACATACCAACAGACACATACACAAAATCAAGTGTATATTGTTGCTGTCGTGCAAAGTCTTTCTCTAGTATTTCTAAAGCGACACCTTTACAGGATAAGAAAAAAAAACCTTCTTAACTATCAATGAAAGTCAATGTCAAAAGATTCTAGTCCAAGTCATTTTAAAGAATCTCTATTGGTCCGTGCATCACAGATTTTTAAATAAACTGTAAAGAATAACTGCCAGATTCAATTTATGTTAAAAAGTAAAAAAACAGCACAAATAGGGTTTTTGCGTACAGCAACGATATGTTCTGTAGATTGAGTAGGTGAGTTTCTTCGGCTTTGGCAAGCGGCAGATTGAACATGTTGGCAGAGCCTTACATAAGAAGAGCAGTGGGAAATGAAGACTAGCTGTCATCATCATCCCCTGATAGAGTCTCACGTGGAATCCACACACTCCAGAACTGCTCACTTTTACACTCTGAAAGAAAACAGTGTGGTTACTGATAATAAACTGATTATCAGATAATAAACAATACTGATAATATTATTAATAAACAATAAACTGAAAATAAACAAAAAAATACATGGACTGGGGTCCTTTTCAGATGAAATTCTGAAATTCTGAAAATTCTTCAGACCGTCTGTGATGCATATCAGTGTTATAGCAGCATCTATATCACTGATATGCACCAGACAAGACAACCATTTACACCATTTGTATTGGACAAATGGAATTTGGCCTCTCCTTTAACCCAGTGAAGACACATACAAAAGTAGTCAAACACAAACAATACCAGTGAGCGCACGTGCCCGGAGTGATGGGCAACCACTGCTGCAGCACCTGGGGAGCAGGGAGGGTGAAGGGCCAACAGTGGCATGTTGCTGAGCCATGGGCATTGAACCCACAGCCCTATCATCAGGGTTCAGTAGATTATCAAGAGACTTTTACCAGAGACTTCTACTGAATCCAGCTGTTTTCCACTTTATTTGGAGTCCAAGTTCAGATCTGGAGATGTTCACCTAAGTAATCAACTCATCTAACAGGTCTAATACAGGCCATCTCAACATCCTCAACCAGCTGTAATAGACCTGCTCCTCACACCAGTCTGGAACTGATCTTAACTGGACTAAATTGAGATTAGGGGGGCAGGCTGAGGGTTAGTATTGGGTTTTGGGTTAGGTTAGGATTAGGGCAAGTGTTAGATATTTACCTCAGTGTATTCTGAGATATTCACTGCTACTACTTCGATGTTATGCTGTGAATGTGTTACTGATACTCTGTTAAGAGTTTATTAACCATCTACACAGAAATATATACTGTATGTCATATATTCAGTTCACAGTTGAATAATCACAGCTTTCCTTGCTAAAATAGTTGGCTACTTGCAAAGAGTTCTAAAGATTACTGTTTATGTTGGAAAATGTGCAACACCTTTCTGTCAATACAACTGAAAACCATTTGTACAAAGCTGAGGGAATTTTTCCTCTAGTTTCCGTATAGAAGACAAATTCAGGCTGCCACAATGAGTAATTACCATATACAGAAAACATACAAATTAAAGCTATTTTTGTTATTTTGCCCACTTATGACATTAGTGTGGGTTTATGTACCACAAACATTCGTAATTACAGTAACTCTGAAGCCTATAAATTACAAAATTGAGTTTAACATCACTGTTTCCAACTTATAAGATGTTCTGGAAGCGTTATTGGGTATAAAAATAAAAGTGTAAATGTTTTTCAGTGACATAACATCAGTAGTGAGTTTAATAGTGTAGAATAGAAGGGTCTGGTTAAATGTCTGCAGTGATAGGGCATTGATTCTACATTAGTTATAGCTCTCGCTGGCTCTCCTGCAGAGTTTCATTACAGCTCTAATCAGATCCACCTGATTCTCCCATTCAGAAGCTCCTGAAGGGTTGATGAACTGAATCAGCTGTGTTAAATTAGGACTTTGTAAAGGGACTGGTATTAATGAACAGTGAGATGACTTTTTTCCGTATAATACATACAGTATTCAGCACAGCACCGCTAAGTAATGGAATACTCTGGAATGTCATAGTTAAACCAGAAGTTAGAAGAAATGCTGCATTAATAATGGTTGTTAATTGACTTAAAGGAGTATATGTCGATTTTCTCTCTCTTTTCTTACTAATTAATAGCTGTGAAATATGCAGAACACAATAACATAATTATTCATTTAGCAATGGCTTCATCACATGTGTATGAGGTGCCCAAGTACACCTTCACTGTTCCTTCACTGTGCTTACCTCCTGTCGGTCTGTGTGAGACATTATTCAGTGTCCCTTACTCCACCACCATCTCATCAAAGCCCAACCCATCTCCTCAACACCCCATTACTCCACCACCATCTCCTCAACGCCCAACTCATCGCTTTAATGTCCCATTACTCTACGCCCATCTCATCAACGCCCAACCCATCTCCTCAACACCCCATTACTCCACCACCATCTTCTCAACGCCCAACCCATCTCCTCAACACCCCATTACTCCACCACCATCACCTCAACGCCCAACCCATCGCTTTACTGCCCCATTACTGACGCCCATCCCATCTCCTCAACACCCCATTAATCCACCACCATCTCCTCAACATCCACCCCATCTCGTCAACACCCCTTTACTCTACCACCATCTCAACAATATCCACTCCATCTCCCTTAACGCCCCATTACTTCAACGCCATTTCCTCAACGTCCCATTTATCTACGGCATCTTCTCAACGCCCAGTCCATCTTCTTTCTTCCTCATTACTCTGCGCCATCTCCTCAACACCCCATTACTCCACCACCATCTCCTTAACGCCCAACCCATCGCTTTAATGCCCCATTCCTCTATACCCATCTCATTAAAGCCCAACCCATCTCCTCAACACCCCATTCCTCCATGCCATCTCCTCAACACCCCATTACTCTCCCAATATCACATCAACATCTACCCCATCTCCTCAGTGTCCCATTACTTCACGGCATTTCCTCAACACCCCATTACTCCATCACCATCTCCTCAACACCCAACCCATCACTTTAATGCCCCATTACTTTATACCCATCTCATCAAAGCCCAACCCATCTCCTCAACACCCCATTACTCCAAGCCATCTCCTCAACACCCCATTACTCCAAGCCATCTCCTCTACACCCCATTACTCCACCAATATCTCATTATCATCCTCCCCATCTCCTCAGTGTCCCATTACTCCACGCCATCTGTGTAATACCAAACCCATCTCCTTAATGCTTCATTACTCCACCACCATCTCATCACCACCTACCCCATCTCCTCAACGCACAATTACTCCACCATCATGTCCTCAACAACCCATTACTCCACTCAATCTCCTCAACATGCTGTGGACCAAAAAACATGAAGGCAAGGAACACAATAAAACAAGAGTTAAGATTGGAAATGCTTCTTTACAAGAAGGGGGTGGAAAAGGACACCAGATGAATGACGTTCCTCCTAGACTGCTATGTAAACACAATCTGTATAATGCACTAAACAATTTGTGACAGACTTTACATAAATCGAGTAGATAAATCTTTATCACTGGAGCTAATGATTCTAACTCAATAACACAGGTAATGACTAATAAAGTAATGGGAACTCATTACAAGAACTGTCGGACAGTACATACCCTCTAATATTCTCACAGCATCAAACCATTGTAAGGCAACTTCTCCAAGTGTTTACAGGTTAATAATTTCACTATATGGAAGCTAAATGTCTTAGTAGGACACAGCACATTTCACCATCATGCCCCTCAGACATGGGAGATTGATGGCTGCTCATGGCAAACACCACCATTATACCTTGTGACTCTGAGAGTATCTGTGTAGCATAAATCTAAAACAGACTTTAGGGGCGGTGTTTCTTGAATCTTGACTGATTTTACTTTACATATAATGCACTTATAACTACATAAAATACATAAAAAACTAAATAATAAACACAAACATATCCACTTGCTTTTGCACCTCTTGCCTCTGTAGTACAAAAAAGAATGAGTTCAGTTTCTCCCTCTGCTGCTGCTGACTGCACTGCAGTGGATTACATCTGTCGGAGGGTGGTTAGCTTTACAGCAAAGCTAAAAAGGAGAGCGCTCAAGCTTGCACTTTCATTGTTCGCTGTTGTTGCCCTGGGATTGATGTCCTGGATGGTCTTATGTGTTGTTGCTGAAAGTGACAACAATCCGTTCAAAGACACAGTGTCCGTGGTGACTTAACATTTTATATCCAGAGCTATGAATTATTCCTGAGAGAGAAAGCGCGATAGTGAGAAAGCGAGGGAGAGAGAGAGAGAGAGAGAGAGAGAGAGAGAGGGAGATCACAAGAGACAGACACTTTGAGAGAAGATTGTGTTGAACTGCCTCTCACTTTAGCCTTTGAAGTCCTTTCCTCAAACACACACACACCAAAAAAAAAAAAAAACATTTTGAAAATTTGATATGACCTCCATGAACAGAAACGGTTTGAACGGAAGCATTGTGGCTGTGAAATGACATAAACAGTCACTTTAGTAAAATAAAAACTGATTCTGTCATTGCTTAATGACAGCAGTGCTTAATTCATATAATGTAATTACATGTCATAACATTACTAAACAAATTTCACAACTAAATCTCTTCCATGTCTATCTGCAGTCCATCTATGGAAAATAAGCATCACAAAAACAGCCCATGTTGAATTCATCAACAAAAGAAACAGCTATTAGAAGCTTAACATTTGCATGTAACCAATTACTCAGCGTCTGAAACTCTGTGTCTCTGCAGAAAGGTAATTTGATGCAATTTAATTATCATATTACAAACGAACACAATTCCACATATCTAGCCATTCAGTATACCATATGAAGCAGCAAAAAACACCAACCGCTACTGAAACTTGTAGAAACTATCTGAACATCCAAATCACTTTTGAGGTTTATGTTGAACCATTGCCTTAATTAAATATATATATATATATATATATATATATATATATATATATATATATATATTACAGGCATTCATTTTTGTATTTTTTGTATTAGTATATTAGTGTTTTACAGGCACAAATAAACTTGCTGCTGAGATAAATACTGCGCTTTAAATAATAATGTGCTTAAGCACTTTTGCACAGCACTGTATCTGCACTTACACGCTTAAATGATTTAGTAGACCTTCAGAGTCAGCTGAAGTGGCGGGAGAATGCAGCGTTAGGTAAAATGTTTTCAATTCATGATGGTTGTGATGTCAGAAAGAAAAATAGGGCAGCTCCGAGTGACTCAGCGGCCTAATTCGCTACCACTCTGGCCCAGGGCTCGCGAGTTCGAATCGCAAGCCATGCCGTTTTGCCATCAGCGCCCAGAGTCTGAGGGAACACAATTAAGAAAACGTTGTAGGCCGCTATAGGCATCTGGGGACCGGTGCTTGATAGTCAGATCATGGAAATTCCACTTTGGGATACATTAGGTAATGTGTGAGCAACAATATTTACTGCAAATTATAAAATTATATTAAAAATACTGTAGGAGATGATAGTGTCCTCAAAATCACATTCAAATTCCACTTTACAATTCAGAGAAAAATGGCAGACATACTTAGTAGTGCCCTAAAATGTAAATAGGGAGCCAATTCGGTCACAGCCCTTGTATCTCCATTTTTGCCATTTCTGTATTTTAGAGAACCTGGCAGTTGTTCTTTATATAGTATCAGAATTTTGTGATGGACCAATGAACCAATAGAAAAACTCTTCTGAATCTTTTTACATTGACTTCAGTCCTGTAAAAATGTCATTATGGAAATACATAGACCCCATTTACACCTGGTCACTTCATACATCTTCAGTATTAGGGTTATGTCTGGAAAAGGCCAAGACACATACAAATGCAAGTGTAAACACACCCAAGACTCATTTAAACCAGATACAAATCCCATCACTTAAACCACTTTAGAAGGTGGTCTGAGGCGTATTTGAGCCACATTATAGCACTGTAAACACATCCAAACTTCCTCAGAGTATGACCGATACACCAATACGAATCGCAGAGCGAATTTTTATATTCTGTCCCACACAGCTAATCACTCATCACATGAAGTGACCAGGTGTAAACGGGTCAAAGTTTTTTTGCTCGTCGTTTTGCGAGTCCTCGTACCTCCTAAGTATCAACTTTTACAGGAGAAGGAAGAAACCCTCTTAACTTTTTTGGAGCGTTTCTCCTTCTTAATGATTTTTGAAACAATGTAAAGCACAATTACTAGAGTTTTTAAAGTATTTTTGTGTAACAGTGAGGATATGTCAGTTCTAAAGTCTCAGGAACAGAAACAGCCTGTGTAATTTTAAGGGAGTTGTGAAAAAATCAATAAATATATAAATGAAATATTTTTTGATAAATAAAACAATACAAATGTTATAAGTGGATCAAAAGGAAAAGAACAAATGGGGGAAAAACTGTGAAGTGGGAGGCCTTCAGTGATTAATTGCGTCAAACATAGAATATGCCACAAGGGGGCACTGGACAAACATGTTGGAGATACCGGTGCAGTGCTGCGTCGCTGGAAGTTTGCAGATAGAGCGGCTTCCTCTGTATGTAAATCTAATGCAATTATGGACTTTTCATATTTAAGCTGTCTTCAGCACTGACAACTGTGGGGTAATTAGCAGGCATTCTGGGAAAGACCTGCATGGATGCAGCGACTGGATGTGTTCTATGTGTGTGCGCTGCCATTCAAAGTCGAATATCAGTGTTTTAACTGATGAAGTGGGGAATGTGGGAATCTCCACTCTACCTCAGTTTGGCTGCAAGTGGATGTTTGGATTACCTGTTGGGCCTGGGAAAAGTGACACTGAGGCACAGGCAGCAGTCGCAGTTCCTTCCAGGCCATGTAAAGCACTCGGCTAAATCCTCCAGGGGCACCACACACTCACACACACCCACACATATCCACATGCTCTCAGACTCCTCGGAGAGTCTTTATCAGTGTGATAAGGAAAATTGGAACAGCGGAGCAACAGGGGAGCACTAGACCTTAATGGAGACACACACTGACATGCAGCCACACTTGGCCTAATCCTGCTTTACGACAAACACACACACACACACACACACACACACACACACACACTCATGCATGCACTGATTTGTGTACTTCATGCACATACACACACTGCCACCCCTAAAGCCTAAAAGGCTTTTCACGCGGCAAGCGACAAATCGCTTCCCGCTCCGCCTGCCTGTCTCACTTCCCTTCCCAAATGAAAGGTCAGCACTGCATTTCATTCAGCATGTGGAAGATCGTCTCCTGCGTGGTAATGATGGTGACTCTGCAAAGCTAGCTAACTAGCTCCAAGTCTAGATCAGACCTTAAAGCAGCATCACGTAGCATTTTACCTTTTGCTACCTACACTGTCTAACTCTGGTGATGTGTAAATATTGTGTCCAAACTTTTGAACAGTAGTATCATAGCACATAAACTGCGTGTTGAGGCTCGTATGCTGGCCAGTTTCATATGTGAGGCTTCATCTTTCCAGCAGAGCTTTTCCTCTCGACACCTGATGAAACACCTGATGAGTGTATCTGACCCTTACAGTCTGTGGTGTGTGTGTGTGTCTGTGTTACAGATGAAGGAGGAGGAGTTGAATCAGGTGAAGCAGGAGAACACTAAGCTCAGTAAGATGCGGGAGGCCACCCAAAGAAAACTGCGTCTGCTTGAGGAGCAGAAACTGGAGGCGGAGCAGCAGAGAGACACACTGAAGAACCAGATCATTGGCCTGGAGAAAGGCAAGACACAGACGTACACACACACACCAACAACTTACACTCAAGATCTCGGGGCTTCTGCCGCTCTTTTGTTTGTTCTAAATCTGTTGGTTAGAGCATTGGGAACATCGCTCCCCAGTCTAACCTCCCTCTCTCTTTATTTGTCTTCTAGTTTCCTCTTATTTCTCTCTCCTTTTCAGGACCGTTTACTTCTATTCAGTTCCATTCATGATGGCATTAATACGCATGACTCAATAAGGTATAATATTGCCAGAGCGTCAGACGAACAGCTCTTAATCAAGTAAACAAGGTATTTGTGTTTGAAAAGCTGTCGGAAATTCGACCAACAGAGTCACAGGAAAGACGTAGGGTCTCATACACCAATACACTGTACGTCCAAAGGTTGTTAACACCCCTTCTAATAAATGCATTCAGTTATTTTAAGATGCACCAATTGCTGACAACAGATGTGCAAATACACACACACACACACACACAAAAATCTTGTATAGTCCTTGATGATGGATGCAGCTCCGTCCAATACTTTGAGATGAGCCGGGGAGTTGGAGATAAGGTGGGGTGGTGATCATCAAACATCCTGACCTCTCGAATGCTCTTGTCGCTAAATGCAACCATATCCTCACGATAAATGCTCCTAAATCTAGTAAAAGCTTCCAACAAAAGCAGGATAAACTCATTTTTAATACCCCTGATTTCAGAAGGAACAATGAATAAGCAGGTGTCCCAATACTTTTGTCCATACAGTGTATCTTCCTTAAATGTGTTTGTTTTTAAACTCCAGGATTGTTCACAGCTATGCTCTTACAATGGTGGATCCCATTGTCCTCATAAATTGACCAAATCCAGAATAAGAAACTATTGGTGAAAACTGTGTACGTGGGTTTTAAGAAGAACTTTCTCCTTAAGAATGGTTGATGAATGAGGCCCAGGGAGTTTTTTTGTTTGGAAAAAGGCATTGAAACACCTCCAAAGCAAAGTAACAGCTTGACTTCTTCAGCGTATTCTCCATCTGCCACATCTGTAGCAACGTGTGGATTGTGCTAGATTGTTTCAGTAATGTCGATGTATGCAAAAGATTGTCCACAATGTAACTGCAGTGTGTAAGTTCAACATTCCAGTGCACATACTCATCCAGCAGCCTGACAGCCAGACATTCCTTCTCATGTTAGGTGGAGGTCAAATCTAAGCATATACAAGTTATATAAGCAGAACAAGGCTATCAAAGTATAGCAGAGACCCTATTCACACCTGGTCACTTCCTGCGTTTTGAGTATCAGGATTATATCTGGATAAGAACCAATAAAAATACTTGTGTAAATGCACCCAAGACGCATTTAAAACAAATACCAACCCGATCACTCTTCAGGAGGTGGTCTGAGAAGCATTTGAGCCTCATGTTATAGAGGTGTAAACACATCTGACTTTCTAGGACATATTCAACAACCATGAGTCCACCCAGATTTTAGTCTCTCTAACTAATTTCACTACCAGGTGTAAATGCATGTGTTTATTATTACATATTATTCAGTATATGATTGTATCACTAAACAAATCAGATACTTTTCACAAGAACAGTTGTAGCCGTCCACTCAGTTTAACATGTAATTAGGAAATAGCAGTTAACATGAATACTGGAGGACCAATAAAACTTGTAGAGCTGCTAGAAAAGCAAATGTTCAGGAAGATCTAGTAGACTCTGGAGAGGTGGTGGGTTGTTCTACTGTGCAGCAACACCTGCACAAATATGACCTTCATGGAGGAGCCATCAGAAGAAAACCTTTCCTACAACGTGGCCACAGAAGTTAATGTCAGAACAGGCCTGCCAAAGGTTTCTGGAGATAATTATGTTAGTTTAGTAACAGTAAACTTGCAGAGGAGAAGGAGACCACAAGACTGCAGCACTGTCCAGCAGCGTAATATATAATTAAGAGTTCATCAAATGGGCAGAGAGATGTTGCCCTTATTTTTTACAGCTACATCCCTATGAAAGTAATATCTCAAAATCTGGGCTTGAACCTACTTCTTTTGCTGCTTTGAATGTTTCACTGTGAAGAGGAAAGTGCACCTGTCTTAACCTCCCCTGTCAGATAGCTCCACCACATATTCTTTTATCTTTTGCTAAACAGGTCTTTTTATTCTGTCAGTGGCTGCACTGTGGTCTCTGGGCCTGTATTTGGATAGGATCTGTCACTGCCTAATACAATCTTCTAGTTCCTTTCTTCTGGGGAGGGGTTGGGACTGTTATCATTCAGGAGTGGTTTCAGAGCCTGAGACACAGAGTCAAAATACCTTGTTTAATAACCTGCTATGTTTGTTGTTCTGACACTTCTGCTACAGGGTTAATATGCCTCAGACTCAGCTAACTAAGGTGACTCAGGTTGTGGTTCTTGGATCTGTAGTATTTCTCCTGGACCACATCTAATACGTATAATATAGTATGTAGTTGATTACCATTGATGTTGATCATTTCAATGCATTTCCCTGTTCACAGAAACAAACTGGAAACCCATTTTTATTTTACTTATAAAATAAGCCAGTGGGCGACGGCAGAATCCTAAAAGAAAGCTACATTAATGTGACTAACTACTGAACTATTCAACTATTGAACTATTGAAGTTAAACTCTAACCTATAGTTTCATTAGAACTATAACGCCCTTCCTCTGAATATCTCCAACAACTACCGTGTGAAGAGTTTTGAAAGGCAGTCCCCAGTCAAAACTGTCAGGTCACGGGGTGCCTTTTTCGGGCTACTTTGGAAAATTTCTACAACAGTCCACAAAGAAATAGACTCAGACAGCAGGCAATGGAAACCAACTCCATCATGAGGATAGACTACAGCTGAGAGAGAGGGAAACAAAGAGAGATAGAAAGATATGAACTCAAGGTGAAGTAAATGATTGCTAGCTAGTCCAAACAGTGACAAATAAAATGAAACCATTAAAGTTAAACTCCAACACTGATTTTACATTTGTCAGTGAAATGAACGACAGCAAAGGAAGTATTCCATGTTTCCCAATGCCACAGCGATGGAAGCATACATTGGCAAGTGTTCAAAACACTATACAGAATCAGAATCAGACTTTTTTTAACCAAGTTCTTTTGTACATACAAGACTTCTGTCTTTGGTTATGCAGTAACTCAAACAGGATAGGACAGCTTATGACACATGAACCCTCAGATATGCTAATGCTAACACCATAGCAACATTATTACAGCTTTGTACCACTGCTCTTTATGCCAAAACCACATTGCAGTTCATGAGACAGACGTCTCATTACTAAAGCTGTTTTCCTCAAATTTGATCAAACCGCCATATACAAAAAAGGCCCAGTCATTTCTTTTGCCCTCCTGATTTTTCATAGTGGTCATGGGACACCTTCCTGTGGAAGAAAAGGATGGGAATAGGATTTGATTCCCTGGCCCTGAATTAATGGTTGCAACCCTTGGGCAAGACTCCTAATGCTACATTCACCTACCTGGATAAGGCTGTCAGACAAATGCTATAAATGTAAATGGTCTGGCAAGAGCCTATAAACATTCCACCCACACCACTACTTTCACACATTAAATAAATGATGTCCTGCAGAGAACTAGTCCTGCCTAAAATGATACAAATTTACATATTAGTTTGCATATACCGTCAACTGAAAGTACTCTTCGAATTAAAAAAAACTGACAGTTTGCAGCAACAGCTGTTCCTGTTTAGTTTGTTTTGAGTCAGCGTGTTTTTTTCAGTACGAGGAAATATATTAAAATACATCTTTTTGATTATTATTTCACGTAGGATATGCTGTTAGCAAAACACGCAGATAATATGTCCCATAATCTGAGATAGCTCTTCTGGGTGTGAATATTGATGGGTCATGTTTATTAATCAGCCCAAGCTATTTATTTTGTCTTGTGTTAAGGTGATTGAGGTGTGTGAGTATTTTGAGTCACACACAACCTGCACTTTTATCAGAGTGTGTGTTTCAGAACACGTGTTTCTTTTTGGCAGGTGAGACAAGATGAACGCTGCATGCAAATTGTTTGGGATTTTGAACTTGCTGTTGTTTGTAGAAGATGCAATGGAGAACAATGGTTGGTACATCCTATCCAGCACCAGATGTCACATAGACAATGCTTTTTATTGCTTTGGCAAAAACACTGTTTTAACATATACCTCTCATTTTCTTGTCATTCTGTAATCTACCACCAACCCTATCAGATTTCTGTGGGCTGCCTAAGTAAGAAAACGCATTCAATGTCCTGTTCAGTTTTGGCTCAGCTTCCTACGTCACAAGCCGTCTCTTTAGATTGATACCGCCTCCATCTGAGCAGCTTTGCACCACCTTTGCAAAGGAAGTTCCAATTAAAAATTGTTCCGCACCCACCAGAAGTCTGATTGCAGTCAACGTAAGTGAATACGAACAATAAAACAATTCTGTAGCTAGGGTCGTGTCAGCTATGCTGTGGGGCAGCAAACTGTTGCTACAATTGCTGCTGCTAATCAAACCAGTTGTGATTATCCTTCTCAAACATTCGCAGACTGGAAAAAACTATACTTCTGTTAGCAACACCCTCATCCCTTTTCATGCCATTCAACGTTTAGAGGTCTCTCCACCATCCAAACACCTTACCTGCCCTGCCTCTCCCATTGCCCTGCCCTGTCCTGTGCACAAGCACAAACGCCCCCCCCCCCCCTTCGTTGCTGATTGGCTGGAAGAGTTGTGTTTCTTGGTCCGAGCTGCTTTGTTTGAGAGCCAGGGCTCTGTTCAAACACCAGTCTTTTTTTCCAGTGGACAGGCTTACAGGCCGGCGAGCTAGCAAACCATGAGGAAACATTTGCTAAATTTTAGAAAATGTGTACTGGATTGAAATGATATACAGCAAGATAGTGATTATATTCAGTGTAACTGAAGCATAGAGAAACAGCGCAGCTATGGTGTTAAGTATTCGAGTAAGAATAAGTTACATCATTACATCATGACAGCAGTTTGCTTTGTTGTTGCTGTTGCTTTTTGTTTTTTAATCTTGCAGAGCTGAGACATACTGCGTTTAGCAGCCACCATCACTGCGTCAACCTCCTTTTCAAGTTTAAGAGTGAAGAAGAAGGGACGATGCATTATTAATGCTTTCAAAGAATGCCTCAAAGAAGTCTCACTCGTTGATTTCTACGATGGGCAGTAGAGGAAAGAGTGTGTTACGTCTTCTTTTCCTCTGCAGTGCGTAGTACGCTGCCTTTCAACTCCTAGAATCCAGGCTTCTAGGTGTAGACCAGCTGTCCAGATCAAGATCAAGAGGACATTAGAGAGGCTGTGTACACCTTGCATTAAGAGTTTTGTAGACTGGATCATGTTCGGATTTCACTTGACCTTGTAAACAACCTGCTGTAAACACTTCCAGGACACACTGGGATTGGATTGTGATCGGATCACTCAAACCACATTCAGAAGTGGTCAGAGAGTGCAGATCAAATGCAGATCTATTCTTACTGAGGCAGAGAATGTACAGCTGAGGTTGGACGTTTTCATACACTTATCATGGACATTAATAATCATTGATGATTAATTCAGTGGAGCCAAGAGTCAAGGCCTCTTAACTTCCTGTTAGTGATCATGATTGGCTACAGCTGGCAGTTGGCTTGTTTAGGGCTCTGAGTGGCTCAGCAGTCTAATGGGCTACAACTCAGGGCTGGGGGTCACGAGTTTGAATCCAAAGACATGCGGCTTTGCCATCGGCAGTTGTTTATGTTATGTAATGGACTCCTTCAAGCTTGGCTACAATTTGCTGCTGACCACATGGACACATGGATTCTTCTGGACAAGGGGACTGCACCAGCTGTTAAACATGGTGGTGGTAGTATCATATTCTGGGACTGTTTTGCTATTTTCCCCAATTTCTTGGGGTTGGAGATTCTACCTTCACCCCCAACTATAGATGCAGTTTAAGTGAGGGGGAGCTGCAAATCAAGTTTAGCTTACAAGGCATTCAGAACCTCAGGATTTATCAGCCTGTGACCTGTTGGTACATGGTGGACTTAATGGAGTGTGCACCACACAAGCAATCACTGACATGCTCACACACACACACACACACACACACACACACACACACACACACACACACACACACACACACTGCACTCAGTCTTCACTTTCACAAAACACGCCTGGGGAATGACGTACACATTTGAATCGAGTCAATTCAATGCGTCACTGCTTTCAGAGCAGTAGGGTGTAGGAGACTCTCTGTGGGGGTCGCTGGCCAGAAGAGCTCTATAGTTTATTAAATATGGATCGGCCTGATTGAATGATTGCCAGTATTGATCTCTTTTGTATGTCTGCGTGTGGTGAGTAAACTTCTGCCCTGGGAGCTCTACTGGAGGCCTTTCTGAGCGCTGCTAGAATGTATTTGCAAAATCCAGCTGGATGTTGGAATATGTTTTTTTTTTTTTTGTTGAGGTTTTCATGTTCAGATCTGAAAATACGGTCCTTGTATTTCACATCCATATTTCAGAATCGACCTCTCCATGCTGTGCCCACAAGCGTACCCTTTCATAGCAGCTGCTGCGAGAGCTGGACACGCCTTACAGTGTGAGAAATGATAGCATTCATATCTAATGACATTTCCATGACTATCCTTACAGTGGCACTTGTCAAACGTATATGAGTTAATGTCACAGGGAGTGAGTAACACTCCAGCCGAGGTATTTTGACCTAAATGGCCACATTATGCCGAATGGGATTTCGTATGTTCTTGGCATATTCTTGTTCAGCCTTACAGCAGTTGCTTGTGTTCTTGCCTCTTACCTCTCATTCTCTCTTTCTCTCTTTCCATTTCTCTCAATCTCTCTCTGTTTCTTTCTCCACCACTCTCTCTCTCTCTCTCTCTCTCTCTTTCTTTCTCTCTGTTTCTAACTATACCACTCTCGCTCTCTTTTTTCTTCTGCATGCAGGACCTCAATGGGATGCTTGTCCCACCTAGGTGTAGTCATGATGACTAAGTGGACCCCCAATTTCACTACAATACAGCATAATGGGCAGGTTTATACTTTCAATGATCTTTGACTAGATCCCTTAATTGGGACGTCAGTCTTGAGGAGTTGAATGGAGCCAGACCGCCAGACCTCTACCACTCTCTTTCTCTCTCTGTTTCTGTCCCTACCACTTCCTTTCTTTCCCTGCTTCTGACTTTATCTGCTCTCACTTTCTCGTTCTCTCTCTATCTCCCTCTCTCTCTGGGCTCTGACTCATACAGCGTTCATTCAAGTAAATAACATGACTAGAGAGCGCAAGAGGGCATCGAGACAAGCCAGTGACATTTAGCCTGCACCTTCCTCTACTCTCTCTCGCTCCCTTTCTCCTGTCTGCCTCCACTCCCTCTCTCTCTGTTCTCCTCTTTCTTCCACACGTTCTGCCTCTCATTCCTGTCTGCTGCCCTTCTTCGTACCCGTAATGCTGTCACATGATGTGCCTGCAGAAAAGGCCTCCCACTCTTCATCTCTGTCTCTCTTTCTTCACTCCTGTCTGACTCTCTGAGCTGAAAGGTGATAGCCTCTTGTCCTTTTCTAGACCTTTCACCTCTCACTCCTCTGTTTTACTCCGCTAGCCATGTTTCTCCTCCCTCGGGCCTTCTCAACTTTCTTTTACAATTCACTTCAGTTTAGCTCGGATCAGTTCAGCTCACACCACTTTACTAGCCTGACCAATAATGCTAGATTGACTTAGTAAAAGCTTGGGTCAGAGCGTTAATTAAATGATTACAATTATTTTACAAATTATGAAAATAATATTTGGGCCTATATGGTTCATACATCATTTATGTGATATTAGGGCTATTTTTTGACAAACTGAATTGAAAACCTAACAAAAAAATGTGGCAATAAATATAATATACACTTTGTGGACAAAAGTATTGGGACACCTACACATTACACCTACTGGAGCTATTACAACATGCTATACGAAACCCATAGGCATTAATATGGAGTTGGCCCCCCTTTGCGGCTCTAACAGCAGGTTTCGAGCTCTGCAGAGACTTTACATGGTCTGACACTTGGTGGCTGAGTTGCTGTGGTTCCTAAACGCTTCCACTTTTCAATAATACCACTTATACCACTCACAAGTTGATAGTGATATATCTAGGATGGAAGAAATGTCCCCACCTAATGGCATCCTATTACAGTACCGCGCTGGAATTCACTGCGCTCTTTAGAGGCACCTATTCTTTCACCAATGTGTGTAAAGGCAGACTGCATGGCTAGGAGCTTGATTTTATACACCTGTGGCAGTGAGACTAAATGAACCACTTGAATTCAGCGATTAAGAGGTGTGTCCCAATACTTTTGTCCACATAGATTACTCCTGGATACCACCATACCAGTGGGTGGATGTGTTCAAATCACCAGCTCACCTGATTTTTTTTTTTTTTTACAATAACTTTAAAAGTAAGAAGGATTGTAATCTTTCTCATGTAAAAGTTCATATTCTAGAGATCAAAACAAGATTTATTTATTTAATTATAAAAATAAATAGTAAATGAGTATAAACAGTTTAATCAAGCAAATAAACAGAAATACTGCTTCAGAACAAGCAGAAATGTTTCTGTGGAGGATGTAAACTTACTTATTCTTAAGATCAAAAGCCGTTTCTTTATATATAAATATATACTTAGCATAGCAGTGGAGAAAATGAACTTTAGTAATTGAACAACATGCACACGCACACACACACACACACTGACACTGACAGATACTAACTATGCTAATTTCAGCTGTTCATTGTTGCAGTTAAAGTGGAACTTTATGACATTATGAACTCTTGAATTATATACAAACATTTGTATGGACAAAAGTATTGAGACACTTCACTGTTAATTTACTATTTCTTCCCAAATCAATAATATTAGTAAGAGTTGATCCTGCTTTTGTTGGAGTAACTGTCTTTACTGTCAAGGGCAGGCTTTCTGCTAGATTTTGGAGCATTGTTGTGAGGATTTGATTGCATTCAGCGATGAGAGCATTAGTAAGGTCAGGGTGTTGGATGACTACCACCCCACCTCTTTCCCAGCTCCCCAACTTATCCCAAAAGTATTGCATGGAGCACTGTCCACCATTCCAGAGAACACAGTTCCACTGCTCCACAGCTCAGTGCTTTATACCCCTCTAGGTCACGTCTGGCATTAGACACAGTGCCAATAGGTTCATGTTTATCTGCTCCAGAGTCCTATACTTTTGTCAGTACTTCAGGGACTAGAAAAGCTGTGTTCGTATATATGTCATATGCATGTTTCAGTTCCAGTAAATTCTTAACAAAACTGGCCATCAGTTAATCTTGTTCACTGGTCGTCTCTTCACTTTCGTGTGTCGCTGCTTGGTGGCTCTTAATGTTTATGACAGTTGGGCAAGAAGGCACAGTCACGCTCGGTACGCTAAGAATTTCCCCACGCTTCAACCCAACGCCCTAAGCTCCACGTTTTTTCCCCTCACTGTCTCAAACAATCATTTCAAACAGCCCAAACTTCCAAACTGACTATTGCCTTGTCCCAACCTGTCATTTCAGTTATCACAGACTGCATACCGGTTCAGATGGTAAACGCTACTGTATTTACACACACATGCATTTACACTGAATGTGGGGTCCCAGGGGCTTTTATGAAGTCCCAGAGGGATTACTGCTGTATGCTCAAGAAATTAGAGTTCACTGGAGCGCTGTATATTGCACTAGCTCCCCCAGCAATTTGTTCTAACATGATGGTAAACGACAACATACCCTACTGTTTGATGTTTACAACAATATGAAAACAATTTTGTTACAGATACATGTACAAACTTTATCATATCCCATCAAAACCTTGTATCTTCATTTTTGCTATTTTTCACTTTTTTTTACATAATCTAATATACATGCTCTAAACTTTCTTAGAATACAATATTTCTGCATTAATGTCCACTAAAAGTTATAAAGGTTTTTTCCTTCTCCTGGAAAGTTGCTGTTTTAGAAATAAAATACAATGTTTTTACATGACATCGACAATATATTTAATGTAGTAGCTGTAAAAATTAAGTAATATTTTATTTATCTAATATGTTACTGTATGAATAAACCTATGTTCTTCAAAATGGCAAATAAACAATAGTGTTTATATATATATATATGCACACACACAACACACATATACACCATATGCTTTTTAGGCAACTGTACATTTTAAACATTAAACATTACTTTTTTCAAATTGGAATAATATTTTTCCAGAAAATATATGAAAAAATTGTGTTTGGCTGATGTTCAACCAGAAACCATGTTCAACCTTTTTAGGGTTTACAGTCTTTTACTGTAATGGTTTGATAGTCTTTCATCATTCTGGCTAGTTTGATCCCACAGGTACAAAGTAATTATGCCACAGCCTCTTACTGAGTAAATAAGGTCCCCAACTTTTGCAAGTTTGTGGTCTTCTGTATAGGATACTGAAGTATATCGTGCTGTATTTACATTTATATTGGGTGGAAAATATAATAGAATATCAGCCTTATCTTAAAATGGCCATGTTTAGTACTGGGTTGCAAATATTTTGCAATCTGTGTCTGCCTGGGTTTATTGACCCATAAATCACCAGGTCCTGGATATCTTTACTGGTGATGTTCGACTAGGGCTGTAATGCTGAAATTTTTAGCATCTGCTTGTTTTGGGGGGTTTTTGCCTTCCAGACACATGGTACTCTGGATAAGTGTCTTCAGTAAGTGAAATGCTTCTCTATGGAATTTGAGATAAGTGACTGACTGAAAGGTCCACAGTTAAACCTCAAAGCTGATTTAGTAGTATGTTTTGGATCATTGTATGGCTGCAAGATGAAGCCCCATACACTGAGGTTTGGGGCATTGTCTGAACAGTTATCAAGATAGTGTCACTTTCTTACTTGTAGCTCATTTAAACAAGCAAAGAAGCTTTATTCAAAGTTCACACATTCTAAATGTTCAGTAAAAGTTCATAGGAGTTATTATGGTTTGAATTGAAATTAAATTAATCATTCTTTTTTGCAGTGTTGGTGCCATTTTTAGATTTTAAAGCAAATGAAACCTGTTCATATAAAATGATAACCCATTGTAATTAATGTAGTAATTTACTGTGTACATAAATATGTATTTACGTTACATTTGAAAAGTATAGCAAGATAAAAGAAGAACTTATCCTGCTGCTTTCTGCTTAAGTGGGCTGGTTCTAGTGACAGCCAAAGAGCTGTCCGATTACTTAAAAATTAGGGGCACTCTGTTAAAAAGTGTCAGCAACTATAGACGTGAACATGAAAAGTTTTAGGTATCTTTGGCGATTGGACCCCTTTAGTTGCTTACTGACTGCAGTATGCTTTCATTCAGAATTGAAAGCTATTGTTGTAGGTTGTTGTAGGTTGTCTACAGCTCCAAACACAGCATCACCATGCATACAACTGAGCAGCAGTGAGATTGTTTCTTTACCTGAGCATTGGATGGACAGTTATGTGTGAGTGGCACTGCAACCGCGAAGCTCTCACAGCCTTTTATGTTCTGAAATTTTGATACAATAAACAAGTGATTAAAAATTCATGACGCAAGAGCTGTGCTCGAGGCAGTGATTCACTATTCCATAAAAGACAAAGCATACTGTTGGGGGTTATCTCACAAGGTTTTATTAGTTTGCTAGATTCCGTAAGTCAGTGGACTGCAAATTTTATGTTTCTGCTCTAACACACATGAGTAAGCTTCAAGACCTAATGAGTTAAATCAGGTGCATAAAATTGAGCGGTATATGCGTTCCCCTGGGACTGGAATTGAGAAGCAAATGCTTTAAAGCACTATTCCATCATTTTTTCATCTGCCACACCTGTAGCATACCATTGATTACCCCAAACAGATTTCCATCAGATCGAAACTTATTATTATAATTCATTATGATAACAGAAGCTACTGGCAGAATTCTGTGAATGTATGAAATAAACAGTGGAAAACCATGAGTTTCACAGTTAGACCTTCAGTTCCAGCCATATGAGCCAAAACAAGTGAATTTTTAATGAAATAATAATAATAATAATAATAATACATTTTTTAAAAATAATGTGAATTCATGCTAGCACCACTATGGGAGTACTGACTGAAACCTGTTTAGACTGGTTGGTCACAGTCACTATGTAGAACTTTCACAAGGCAAACAGCAGCATTTGTTCTAATGACACTAGTCCACCTCACTAGAAATCAGAGCATGATTTAAATGGTTGATTCTAATTTTACTTTCTAATTATGTTGGTTGTTAATATGATGCACCATGCCTTCAGTTCTGCTTGTTAAGTGTTAACCAATGTGAGAGCTTGCTTGGCTGTATCTACTTAGATATCTTGGATACATTAACTACATTAGATACCTTAGATACATCAATTAAAACTGTAAATTAAGGGAACTTTACAGACATGTGTTTGTTAATTTCTCAGAAATCATTAGTCCTTCTCTGAAGGCTTAGAAACTGTTATCTTAGGTGCATCTTATCAAGGATTTTCTTATGAAGTTTCATCCAACTTCAGCAAACAACTAGACTAGAACAGCACAGTACAAAAAGTAGTTCTGGTCTGCCTTCCCAGGACTAGATAGGGGTTTGCAATGCCATGACAGGGAGTCAGTAACAGCCTGATGAGCCATGAGCTCACATGCACAAGCTACTTCGCTGTTCTTCCCTGTCTTAACAAGTCAATCCTGGAAGGACTGCTCTCAACCCCATATTTGAAATTCTGGCATCTGTTCCCCTTTTGTTAATAAAAAGGGTTGTAATGTTTTAATAATATTTTGGTGTTTGTCTTTCAGTAGTTTTTAAAGTAGTAGTTATTAAGTTGCTAATACCCCTCTTAACTGCTGAAAACACTTATTCTAATTATATAGAGAGTTGTTGTTGTGCCTATTTTTTGTTTTTAGCTAAAAGCATATCATTTCATTGTGACTGACTGCTGGAGGTGATACTTAATGTAGATACTGATTAAAGTGAACCAATCAAATCATTAAAATCCCTGATTGAAATGGTTTATTATTGATGATATACACGTAACCAATCCAATGTATGTAACTGGCAGGCGGTTTGAAATATTTTAGCATAAATTTAATATTTCATGATGATCATGAAAAAATCATGATGATTGGATGACAGTTAAGAACATTGTTTGCTCTTTGTGTAAAGTTGCCAATTAGTTTTTTTGCATGACAGAGACGATATATGCCTGATAGCACCACTGAAAAATGCGGTTTGCATAATTGTTAATGATTCAGCATTCCCTTGTGGCTTTTATTATGAGTGTGGTTTGAGTCCACATATTTGTATTTTTTTCTATGTACAGAAAAACCTAAATTATTGTCAAGATTATTGTCCATCTTAATCTGAAACATGAAAGTATTCCAGACCAAAGACTTGCCCAATAGGAGGCACTAAGATGCAGCCCATTCCTATTTGGTGAACTTGACTTTTGGGTCAGGTTTTTCGCCTCAGTGAGAAATCCTGATTTATGAAAACAACCCGCTCGTGCCCCCTCGGTCATGTGCATCAAAGCGCAGTCGGAGGGTCGCCTCTTGTCTTTGCTGCCAAAATTGGGAAAAAAGTCATTTGTTGGGCCAATTGTCTCCAATTGTTTTCGGAATGACCTCCACGCAATTCATTTACGTATTTTATTCCCTTTCTCCATTCCCGCGGTGGTACCGATTGGCCCCTGCAGGTTGAGGGTGTTTTTACTGGGTGATGGATGGAACTCGAGCCTGGTTGTCATCTTAATCAGGATTTCCACGGTGATGGATGTTGTCATCTTAATCAGGGTTGCCACGGTGATTGATGAGATGGGCTGTGACAGGAGGGTCAGTGATCTGACTGGCTAAGGAGAGGTGAAGGGGGCGGGGCTGTTTGCAGAAAGAGCACCAAATGAAAGAAACTGCAGTGGTATGCCGACTGTAGCCTTCACTGCTCTTATTATGTTTAGTATTACTGTTATTTTACTGACGATTTCCTGACAGGGTGGTCATGACAAAAAGCATACACAGATAGAGTGGACGAGAGAGATACAATGAGTGAGACAGCGCAAGACAGAGGGAGAGAGAAGGGGTGAAGTGGGTGTGTGTTAATGTGAAGGTGTGTAAGGGTGAACGGTGTGGAGATACGGCTTTCCGCTCCACTTCTCCACTCGGTTTCAGGCCATTCCTTTTTTCCTCATTATGCCTTTGTTTTTCTTGTTCTTAGTCTCTAACTCCTTCTATAGGCTTTTCTATTGCTGTCTCTATTTCTTTGTCATGTTGTCTTTGTCCCTTTCTCTCATACACCCTCCTTCACTTCCTCTCGTACTCCCTCCCTCACTATATAATAGGGGCTTTAAGCATGTGTGGCTTGAAGGAAGGCTACAGCATCTGGAAATAAATCGTTGTTAGCACCACAGCAGTGGAAATCAAAGTCGCTAAGCAACAAGTCTAACATGACGGCAGAACAAAGTCTGCACACTTGATGACATAGTGTCAGAAAAGGTGAGGATATTGACTCAGAGACTTCATACTTGACTCGTATTTAACCTCAGAGACTCGTGACTCAATAGAGACTCAAACTCACAAGCCAAAAACTTGAGACTTAATTTGGACCTTTGGACCTCACCTCAGATCATTCCGCCTTGAGAATTAACTCAGACTTTGAACCCCAAAGACACGAGACACAACTCACAAACAAGTGTTTGATTATAGAGCATTAAGACTTCATTTAGACTCACAACTGAGACTTGAGACTCAACTTGGGCTTCACCCTAGACAGGTGACACTCACCTTAAACTCATTCAAAGCTTGACTCAGTCTCACAGCCCAAAGACTTAAGACTCATCTCGAACCTGTACTCTAGAAACTTGAGACTTGACTCAGACTGCACCCCAGAGATCTAATATTAAGCTTGGCCCTGGACCTTAGAGACCTGAGACTCAACACAGACTTGCACCCCACAGACTTGAGCAAGAACTCAGACCTGCACCCCAGAGATTTGAGCCTTAACATTTCACTCTAGAGATTCAACTCAGATTTGCACCCAAAAAATAGTCACCAAAAAACAAAGTCACAACTGAAGACTTAGACTTAGATTAGATTAGACTCAGACTTGAGATTAGACTCAGACTTGCTCCCCAGAGACTTGAGACTCAACTCAGACTTGCACCCTAGAGACTTGAGACTCAAAATGAACTCTGACTTGCAACCGAAGACTTGAGACTAGACTCGTAGACGTACACCCCAGAGACTTGAGGGTCAACATGGACTTTCAGTCTAGAGACATAAGGCTCAACATGGACCTTTAGACTAGAGACTTAAGACTCAACTCAGATTTGCTCCCCAGAGACGTGAGACTCAACTCAGACTTGCACCCCAGAGACTTAAGATTCAACCCGGACTTGCACCCTGAAAACTTATGACTCAGTACACACTTGCACCCTGAAGACTCGAGGCTTGACTCAGACTTGCACCCTAGAAACTCAATTCAGACAGAGACTTGGACTGGTACCACCCTGCAACTCACACCCTAGACACTGAAGACTGAACTAGTACTTCAGTACTTCAATGTTCTTGGCCCACAAACCGGGGAGCAATCGCCTAGTGTGTTTCCCGGGAGTGTGAATAATCAATGAGAAAGCAACTGACAAAACATTATGATAGTTATGGCCAGTTTAGTAGATTAGATATCAGACACTTTGTGTAATTCTGTGGGTGGCGTGTCTGAAGCCAAAGCACACACTCTCTTTTTGCTCTCTCTGTCTCTCTTACGTGGTCACTCATAAAACACTTACACACACTCTATCTCTCTTTTATTCTCGCACTCATACTCATTCACCCCCACACAAATTCACTCTCTATCTCACTCACTGTCTCTGGCTCTTGTTCTCTCTCCCCTCTCTTCACTGCTTTCTTTATTACCATGACCACCTCCCAAAGAAATCAATAGTAAGATAACAGTAACAATAAAGATAATGAGAGCAATGAAAGCTACAGCAGTCATAATAGTGCTGTTTCGTTTATCGTTTCTCACCATCATTACCATCCCAATCCAATAACCATAGCACTGTGCTGATACACACACACACACACACACACACACACATATATATATGAAAGCATTTAGGAAGATGGTTTAAGGGTAGGAGACCAGGTCATGCAGAGCCATTGTGTGGAGGCTTTTTATGGGTTCAGTATAAGAGCATTTGGTGGATTTCTTCATCATCCCTCAGGCTGTGTCACACTGAAACGCTTCTGTAGCATGTCCCTTCCTCAGGAAGAATTGTACATGTTCCTTTTCCAGTAACTGGGAAGAAATTCGAAGATTTGAAATGACATTTTGTCCGAACGGATATCTGCAGGGCTTGGACGTTTTTTACAGTGAAATAGAAAGCACACCTCAGCCTCATCCTCAACCTCCATATCAGTACAAGTATAAGGGTCTTAACCCTTAGACGTCTAGAATTGTTGCTGTCCATGTAATACACATTTATTTTACATTACATAATTTTTTTTTTACAGTATTATGTAATGGATTTCATATATGCAAATGATTTCTCATTGTACTCATTCCTTAGCAGAGCTCAGTAACACTGAGATAAATGACTGATCAGCACAGTGATTTATCAGACTACTCATGCTTTAGTAGAGCTCAGTAACACTGAGATAAATGACTGATCAGCACAGTGATTTATCAGTCTACTCATGCTTTAGTAGAGCTCAGTAACACTGAGATAAATAACTGATCAGCACAGTGATTTATCAGTCTACTCAGGCTTTAGCAGAGCTCAGTAACACTGAGATAAATAACTGATCAGCTCAGTGATTTATCAGTCTACTCATGCTTTAGTAGAGCTCAGTAACACTGAGATAAATAACTGATCAGCTCAGTGATATATCAGTCTACTCATGCTTTAGTAGAGCTCAGTAACACTGAGATAAATAACTGATCGGCACAGTGATTTATCAGTCTACTCAGGCTTTTGCACTTTTGAAAGAATGTTTCTGCTACTTTCAATTAGCTTTGATAAGTATGATTACTAGTGGCTAATGAACACTGAAATACATAAAGACAATCAGCCAGTCACACAGTTCATGTTGGGTGATTTCTTTCGTTGGGTCATTCTCCGTCTCTTTCTTTTGGTACTCCATGCTTCCTTTCTTTCCCAGTCCTTGGCCTCCAGTCAGGAAAAATAATGGGGTTTTTGAGTTGTGTAATTATTTCATGCTGGCCTCTCATGCGCTTGCATGAAGTACTTCTAAAAACAGTCTTATTAGCGGAAGCTTTTCAAAAGAAACGCAGAGATCAGCACTAGATCCTGCCTCCAGGGGTGGTTGAAGGGGAAGGTATTAAAACATTCATCTTTGTTGTTTTCCTCAGAAATGGAAACTGCAAAAAAACAGACGGAGAACTACAAGAAGAAGACAGATGAACTGGTCAGGGAGAAAGACATCCTCCACAAGGTACACTTAGGCCAGTATGTGGCTCTCACTTTCATAACTACTCATACTGTACATATTGTTTTTTTTTACAGTAGTTACTGAATGATTTGCAGTCCTCAGAGCTTTTATATTTAAGCTTCATTTAGCCAGGGTGATCACAACGAGATGTCTGACCAAGAAGGCAAAACACAACATACAACAACCAAACAACCAAAACAGAAAGAGCAAACATGATGCTAAAGCTTCAATTATTATCTGAAAGTCAGTGAGAGAAATGAATTAGTCCAATTGAAATGTTTTACTAAGTAAATAGAGCTGCATTGCCAGGGCTGGACTGGGACAAAAAATCAGCCCAGGCAGCCCTCCACAATTGATGAGATATCACCCACCTGTGTACCATCCTTGTGATATACTTAACCTGTACTATTCCCCAGAACTACTATAAAGCTGAGCAGTAAGTGCTGTGGACAAGTGTACCAGTGTACCCATTCACTCTGCTGACTCCCTGGTGATCAGAGGTGGCCATGGAGTACACAGTCCATGGCTAATACGAGATGTGCTAAGGCCATTACAGTGTCACTACTGAACATGAACCAATGGGCCACTCTCCCTTCTTTATGGGCCAGTCCTTGGCCCAATTTCTTTATTAAAAATGATATCGTAGTGCTTCGGCCTACTGGGGAAAAAATGCCTGGTATGCCAGATTACCAGTCTAGCCCTGACTGTGACTAAAAGCTAACTCACCATTAAAAAAAAAAATGAAATATACTCATTAGAATGAAAATGGGATATACTCATTAGAATAAACATTCAATTTAAATACTACTTAAATAAAACGTAAATCTGAATTTGAAGTCTGTTGTAGATAAAACTGGATATTTCTCACCCTCAACTATTTTGAATCTGGAGTCATTTTACAGATTCAAAAGGGATCTTTGAGTTAAATCAATGTATAATAATTGACTTTAGTCAGTTACCATTGGTAAATGAACAGTGATTGAACAATGCAATATTAAAATGCATTACAATAGAAACTGCACTGATGTTGGATTTACTCATTTATTTCATACTGATGTTTCTCCACAAGTCCAGTAACTCATTAAATTGTGCTGGTTCAGTATTGTGTTAAGTAGAACTCACGCTTTTTCAGTTGGCTCCCGGAATCATCCATTTGCATATTGGGCGTGTCCTGCACCCTCAGTCACCATCAGCGTGTAATCATTCCCCCTGGGTACCTTCTTTTAGATTAGCAGTTGTGTTTTATATAATGGTTGTCTGCTTGACGTCAGTGTTAAAGTCTAAAGTGTTCTTGAGCACAATAATTATAGTATAATACGTTACAGTAATTTGGCAGTTTACTAAAAGTCAGCTAAGGCATGAAAGCAGAGCTGTTGCTTATTTAAGTGTAAGTGTATTCATCTTCAGGTAATATTTTAAATTTACTTAAAAGATTCAATTGGAGTAATAAGACATACTTAGGTGTTCTAACCTAATTCAGTCAGTTTAAGGTATAATTAAAAATTTCAGTTTGGCCTGAGTCAGATAATTGTATTTAAATTAGTTTAAGAAAAAAATGTATTGGTTTTAGTAGTAAAAAAATCATTGTAACATTGTTCTTACTAAACGTACTGTGTTTAGCCAACTTCACTTGTTTACTCAACTAAAAAACATTAGTTCTGTCAATGAATACCTTGTATAACCAAATACTTCTAGTCAGCCCAATCAATATATTTAGCCTTGTGTTAGCTATACTGTAGGTCCAGAGATGCTAACAACTTTTTAAAAGAGAGTCTTACTCTTTCATTGCCCAATTAACTAACATCAGTTACCAGGTAAGAGTACTTACACAGCCTTCAGAAACAAAGCCAGCAGACATCCCCTACAAAAAAATTGCTGAAAAACTAAGAGCCTGGGGGGGAACAACTTCATGCTTACGGTAAGTGAAGGAGGCTGGGGTGTGCCCATTGTTCAAATAGATGATGCCAGGAGCCAAAAGAAAAGTTTCAGAACCTGCTTGTGGGAGTGCTGTTTAAAGCCCCTGGTGCAGAAGACTGAGAACTATATAAATGTATCCTCCCAATTATAAAGTGATTGCAAAAGTGGTCTAATTATGTAACCTATATGAACCATAAAGGTACCCCATATATACTTTGTCTGTTATACTTTATTATAACTAGATTCATGTATTCAATATAAAGATTAAATAAAAATCAAGTCAGTGCAACTTGAATCCTTTCCCTGTGCATTTCATTCTATTTTCAGCCTTTCTAAATTTGATCTACATTTTTCACATAACAAGAGAAACATACACACATTTATACAAGCTAAAAGCAGTTTCCTGAGTGTTCCCTTGGTTGGCGGTGCAGCACTCTAACATGTTAAATGGGAATGGAAAAGTCTTCACGCACTTTGTTGATAACAGTCCCTTAAATTGACTAGATTTGAATTCTTTACAAACTCCTAATTGAACATGCCTGATTCAGTCCATCAAGCCTTCAGGAGCTTCTGAAAGAGAGGATCCGGTGGATCTGATTAGAGCTGTAATGAAACTCTGCAGGGGAATCACCAGCAAAACTAATGAGGAATGTGGACGTGTCTGAAAGCTAAGGGTGTAGCTGGGAAAAGCTGGGTTTCTTGAAGACTGATGTTTAAATGCGGCAGAGAAGATTTTGACGTATGTAAAAACTTCAGAGATCTTCGGTAGTCATCGCAAACAAGCGTATTTGCTAGATTATTTTTTTTACTATGTAAGTGAAATAATTCATTAGAATATGTGGTCAGATCCAAACGTATTTGGACAGTGACATAATGTTTGCATATATACAGTCAATAGGTGAGCTGCTCTGTGAATGTAGGCCTTTACTGTAGCATATTTATCTTGTGGATTCTTGTTAAAGAGGAGACTCTCGAGGGGAACTGGAGCTCCACTTTATTGTTGCTTTGTTAGTTTTCAACAGGTCTCCCATGGGCTTGGCAGGATTCAGGGCAGGGCAGCAGCTAGAGTAACGTTTAGAGAGCTTGCCACTGTTGGTCCCTTGAGCAAGGCCCTTTACCGTCTCTGCTCCAGGGGTGCTCTAGAACGAAACGAAGAAAAGTAGTTGGATGTTGGATTTACTCATTTCTTTCATATTGAAGGTTCTCAACAAGAGTTGGCTCTGCTGGTTCAATAATATACAGTGTGTTTGTGTGTGCCATACAACCTGAGAAAAACGTACACATTTCCCATTGGCTCCTAGCTCTATTTAATTGCATACAGGGCACGCCCCCTACACTTACTCACCGTCAATGTGTAGTCGTTTTTCCCAGGCTACCATCTTTTAAGTAGACAGAAATTTTTGATATAGTGTTGGGAATGTGAATATGATAGTTTCTGTATTCTGACTGTAACTTTGACAGTCTTGCTAGCACAGCATTGAATATACTGTTGGGCCAACTAGATGTGTTTGGTTAATATAAGGCATTTGTGAGTTATTCCAACTGTAGTGTGTTTGAATTATTCAACTATATGGCTTTTAGTATCATTAGTATGTTTGACTTTTTAACTCTTTAATGTGTTCAGTGAAGCTTAACTTACAAAAACACTATTGGGTCCTTGTCCCTTATTCCTCTCGGCTCCGGGGGCCCATTTTCGCAATTTACATGTTTATTTTTTATGAACTTCTAGCCCAGGTTTTAATTCAGGTGTTCTATTCAGTCTCATTGCCACAGGTGTTAAAATCGAGCACCAAACCATCCAGTCTGCAGTTTTATACACACCAGAAAGAATGGGTGGTTCTAAAAGCTGCACACTGCATTCCAGTGTGGTACTGTAATACGATGCCACCGATCCTGTTAAAACACCCACACCCCTTTTTTGTTTTTGGACACAATGAGCAAAACTGTGAAGTAAAACTCTTTTCCAATGGCTTCCGGCATCATCTGTTTGCATGTTAGGCATGTCTCCACCCCCTTTGCTCACCGTCAGTTTGTAGTTTTTCCTCCCAGGCTATCTTCTCTCGGGTGCAGCTTTTAGTTTTGTGTAATGCTTGACCACATGACTTCAATAATGAAGACTGTAAAAATAAATTGTTGGTTTCTACGATAACTTAACTAAGTATTAGAGTGTTAGCAATGACTTGATACTAGTTAATCAGGGATTAAACAAAAGTAAATATAATTCACTCTCAACATTACAACACTTACATTTGCAAAAAAAGCATATTATAATATCTTAAAGTTATTAAGCTGCTTGTATTTCACCTACAATTTCCCTGCAAAAAAGGGATATAGATAAACAATTGACCTTGCAAATGAACGGGCAAATCTGTACCCAAAAACCAGAAGCCTTCTCAGAAGAGTGGAAGCTATTTTAACTACAAAGGGGGACCAACTCTGTCTCATAGCCTGTGGTTTTAAAATGGGATGCCATTAACACTCCTGTAGGTATAATATGTAACCTGTAGAAAAATAAAAATAAAATAAATTTACAGTAAAGTCCTGGCAGCTTTGTTTACCAGAATGTCACTGTAAAATATAGTCACCGTGTTTAAGACATTACAGTATGCTTTTTTGTCAACCATACATTTTATATTCAATAACTTATTTGTTTACAGCATATTACTGTGCAAAAAATGAATGCATAAAAACTAATCTTTTTGTTGTCCTAATCTTTCAGTCCTTTATTGACTAACACAAACAACCTGGCAAAACAATCCCATGATCCCAAAGTGACAATAGAGTGCAACACCCAAACAGCACAGGAAAAGGAAACTTGTTCTTATAGCCTTCCAATGCAAGGACAGACAATCAAACCAATCCATTACCTGTAAGGCACTAACCTTGAGATGGTAGCCTAGAGGAAACAAATACACATTGACGGTGAGTAAAAGAGGTGTGGACACACCTGATATGCAAATACATGATGCCAGGAGCCAATTGGAAAGAAATGTAACTTTAAAATGCTGCACATTCAAACCCACTGTTATTGAAACAGCACAGCTGACTCGGTTACATATATTTTTTGAGAAACATGAACATGTATTTTTCACAAGAAAAGCAAAACTGGCAAAAATGTTGTCTGTTTTATAAATATTCCGGACTGTTTCCGTTATAAACACAGTGCAAGACCATTTAACATTGGAATAGAGGTGTAAAAATGAGTGTTCTGGTTAATACATGTATTGTTAATTCACTGTTACAGAATCTGCATTCAGCCTTTTTAGAGTTTACAGTCTTTTACTGTCATGGTCTGACAGTTTTTCACTGTAAAAGATACAGACTTTTGTCCATATAGTGTATGTAGCAGCCAGCACGTTCTGTAATGGATGAAGTACCAACAGCACACCCAAACCCTGAGCAGGGCACGTTCAGGCGAAAAACAAGTCTGATTTGAACGGCACAGCTTGCTAACAGTGTCATGCTGTGAGAAGCGTAATGCATACGAGTCCAGAGTTACTGACCCCAGCTGAAATTTCTATCTGAGTGCTCAGAAGGAGCTGGAGCCGAGGTCGCCCTCTCTCTCTTAACATAGTTATGAAACTGAGGTGCGATTCAAAACCAGGCGAAAAGGTAGCTTCATCTACCGCTGATCTCCTGAATATTGCAGTATTGTTGTGGATATGGAGATGAGTGGCCATTCATATTTAATTGCACTGGGAATATGCTGGCCCCTCACACATACACGCCACAAAGATATTTCTACCTTTGTGGGGTGTTTCCATTGGCTTCCAAAGGACTGTCGGTAAGTGCTGCTGTGCTACACTTAACCTGACCCTAATTATGACCTCAGGAAACAAAAGTGAATATTTCTGCTCTTCTACTTTAACAAATAAAAGCTTAGTTTCTAGTATGAAATGTATTTTCCCCGATGAGGACGAGTAAAAGAGCTCCCACAAAGTCAAAACACTTGAATTCTTCATCATACAGAAGACAATAGCTCCCCGCTAAGTGCTAAATACATGGGCACGCAGACACACAGACACATTGGCATGCGTACGTGGCTCCTGAAATTGGCTCTACCCTTGAGAACACTTCCTTTGATCTAACTTACACTGATGCATCACGGATGAAAATAACCCTTTCATTCCAGCAAAGTGGCCAATTATGCTTTATCTTTCAAGATTAGACCACTGACAGAATAGACTGGTTTGTCCTAGGGCTTTGTTTGTTGTTTACAAGCCTTTGTTTGTTTGTTTTGGCTTCCTTTAATCGGCACCTTCCAAAAAAGAGAGACGTTTGTTTGAATTGCGCACGATAGATATGTTTACAAGGTAGCGTCTAATCTTTTGTACAAACATGGTGTCTGAGTCCTTGTATGTATGCGTGTGTGTGTGTGGTGTTCATTTAGAATATGATCAAGGCGGCAGATGCCACCAAGAAGGAGCAGGATTTGGTGAAGCTGCAGGAGCAGACAAAGAAGACACTGGACCAGGAGATTCTGACCTACAGGGACGAGGCGCAGAAACAGCGCAAAATCATCTTTCAGCTGGAGAAGGAACGAGATAGGTACATCAACGAGGCCAGCGATCTCACACACAAGGTAAACACACATGGAGTTGGTGCACACCAGCACTCTCCAGCATTTGCATACAAAGTCGCCAGTCCATCATCCATGTATCCGCATATACAAACTGCCAGTATACAGTCAACCATAGTTTTGATTGTAAACTGGAAAGAAACACACGCAGTCTTGAGGCATACAAACCGAATGCGCGTTCATAAAAACATCTAGACCACACAAAATGTCCTATTTATGTACTGTTCATAAAGTTACGGGGTGGTGCTCGAGTGCACTTCTTTCTCTTTCCTTTTGCAGCATTTTAACACGTGCCCTTAGCATCAGCCAAACAAAATCAACATGTTAATGAGCTGCATATTGGTCAATGACCAATGGGCTGAATTGTTTGGAGGTGAAACTGGGCCGTCAGTCTCAGAATCAGAGCTGTGGGTACAAGTGAAAGAAAAAGAGTACATTTTATTAATTTAAATAAATAAATATGAGGTAGAAAATTCTAAAATAGTCAGTTATGATGAATAGTAAATCTTTAAATTCTTTTTCACCCTCCCAAATACATTCAGCTAATGTTTCACAGCTAAAAGACACAAACTCCACTTGGCTAGGACATTACCGTTAGCTGTGGTAAGCTCACCGTAGCATTTGTGTGTTTACCAAAAGACTGGCTGCCTGTCTCTGTATACATTTCAAATCACATGTGATCTACTGTGGCTTTCTGTGGTCTCAGTCTGAATTAGCAATGGGTGTGACTTAAAGTAGCTGAATGCATTCATTTATAAGGTTGTCCACAAATATTTGGACACCTAGTGTAGTATGCTGAGCCATTTGACCATTTTACAGTATTAAAAGGGTTAAACATACAACTGAAATCAACTGAAAGCAAACCATATTGAACATAAAAAATCATGAAGGGCCTAAGAAAACGTGAGCCATAAAACAATAGAGGGATTTAAAAATGGGAAAAGAATAAAGCCGCCATAAAAATCAGAAGATCCCTGCCTTGTGAAATGAGTCCCTGATGACTTTCTTGTGGGCGGGAGCTCCCTAATTGTAGAGCATAAAAACAAAAGGCAGCCTCACCATGTGTTTTATGTTTTGCCTATAAATGGCACATAATGCATGCATTTTGCAGGCAAACTCACCTCTGCTTTCTTATGTTTGTCAGATTTCCGAGTCATGCAGTCATGTACAACAACTTAGCGTGTAGTGAAAGCTTTCGCAGTTTAGAGAAATCATAAAAGGCTGGCAAGAGAAGGGGGAAAAGCTTGGCTTACTTCTGGAGGAAAATTGTTGTGCTTTTCATACGTCCTTACAAAGAGTGTAGCTGGATTAAGAGCAGTAGAAAAGATCTGTCTGTCTCACAACTGCCAAAAATATGACAGCGGAAGGGACTGAGCAATCTCACACACACATACACACACACACGCAGAGCAAAGTGAATTCCCACCTGTGTTTTCTGTTCATAATCTCGCTGTTAACAAGGGAGCCTTTGCTGCAACACAGGCATGAGAGAGTGACTGTTACATTGGCTATGGACTGCAATTTCATTCAAGCCTAAAGGTCACGAGAGCTGTGTAAGGAACGGCGATCGACATGACTTCTAAGCCGTAGTTATTTGTGGTTAAACACTTGATTGGAAAGCCTTGCTGTAACAGATTATAGCAGCATTATAACGGGCTAATGACTAGATGAGGGAATGCTAATAATCGCCAAAGCTAAAGTACTTTGAGACATTTGTGATATTTGTGATCAAAATGTGAGAGAAATGTTAGCAGCATGCTTTTTTACTTGTTGTGATTGTATAATTAAGCCATGTATTATTGACAGCGGTGAGATCTTAACAGGACAGATCTTATTAGGCCATACTATGTCGACTTTAACACTACTGTAAAGGAAGCACAGAAGTGGAATTCTACAGGTAAAGATGAAAACATCCTGCACCGAACAGTTGGAGTTACACTCAACTATTTTGAGTTCTGTGATCAATTATCATTTTCCAGATTTAAAAGAGCTCTTTGAGTTGAATCAACATATAATAATTGAGTTTAGTTAGTTGTCCTTGGTAAATGAACAGTGATGTGATAATGCAATTAAAATTAAATGAAAAATGCCAAAAATACCCAAAACTAGAAACTGCACTGATGTTGAATTTACTCATTTCTCTCATATTGAAGTCCAGTAACGGAGTCAACTCTGCTGGTTCAATATTTTTAACTGGTTCACACTTTTCCAATTGGCTCCTGGTATCGTCTATTTGCATATTGGGAGTGTCCTGCAGCCTCAGTCACCATCAGCGTGTAGTCATTCCCCTCAGGTGCCTTCTCTTAGATTAGCAGGGGAGTTTTGTATGATGGTTGATTGTCTGCTCTCAATGTTAAAGGCTGTAAAAGCATGTTTGTGTTGTCGAGTGTGACTATAAGCTGCCTGAGTACTGCAGTGTTCACTCTTGCATTAATATTATAATTCTGTGTTTTTGATCAATTTAATAGCAGGAGTCTAAGGGATGAGAGACTCAATTATTATTCATTAAACATTTTAAGTCAAAGTAAAAGTTTCAATAAAAGTTATAATATGTTATTAAGAGTTATTCTATTTAAGTTTTAAGGTAATTCCTTAAAATAACAAAACATAACAGTGTTAAAACGAACTATTCTTGGTTGTAGTAGTAAACATGAGGTTTTTCAGTTACTGTTTTTTTTTTATAAACATTTTACTGAATATTTTTGTCTTATAGGGTGTAGACATATTTTGATATTAAATACAAAAAATGTGCGATTTCAACAATATAATACATATAATTTGAGTGTAGCAGTTCAGTTTACTCACACTGAAAAAAAGACACTTTGGACCAGTTTGAACCATACATTGAATAATTTGTCACACCTAAATACATTAGTATTAGATTTAGTTAAAAGCATATATATATATTTTTTTACACAAAGACCAAACAGGTCATTAAAATGAAGTAAAAGAGAAAATTTATTATAAAGTCCAACAGATTTTTTTCACTTGTTGCAACTTAAATTTTTATTTTGGAAAAAGAACTAATACAACCAAGTTTAGTTTTTTTATTTTTAATTAAAGTAATTTAAACACCCTAATTTTGTTAGTTACTTTTCTAAATCAGTACAAACTGAAATTTATAATTATACCTTAAAACTGACTAAAATAGGTCAGAACAAATCAAGACATCAAACCTAATGTAAAATCTTTACAGAAACAAAAAATCCTTTGTTTACTGTTATTAATCTAGCTAAAACACAGACAGCATAAGCTTGCGTTGAGTTATGCAGGAATAAACATTGCAGACCTCAACCAGCATACAACTACACTCAGCAACACAGACACCAGTAATTTACACAGACTTCAATACTGGGACCAAACAGTCAACCCCTAAATAAAATACCACTGCTAATCTAAGAGAAGGTACCCGGGGGGTATTATTACACGCTGACGGTGACTGAGTGCAGGACACTCCCAGTATGTAAATAGATGATACCAGGAGCCAATTGGAAAAGCGTGATTTTTGCTCAACAAAACCCTGAACCAGCACAGCTGACTCAGCTAACACTAATCACTCAACGTTTTTTTCTAGAGAACACGCTGATCGTTAACCGCCAACCATGTGACAGAATAGTTTGCCTGACTGGCCAAAGACTTTGAGCTCTTATTAGCTACAAATCAGTGTGTTTTTCTTCATTTATGCTATCAAATTGTCAGAGAATTTATATTTGCTGCCAGTAAAATTAGGCTTTTCAACTTTCACACAAGAGAGGCAGGGGCATTAGGGAGGGCATTAGTACCTGGATGTGCTGCTGCTTAAACACTGAAAAACAAAGAGCATCATTTTAATTCAACTTACCTGCAGATTTGTCAGGGCCGACCAAAACGGCATCTTCAAAATCGCAGCTGTGTCCGGGCTAACCAGCATTGCATTGCCTTCGCTGCTAGCACTAACCTTTCTGCTCTCAGTTCTCTGTTTCAGCTCACATTAGCCATTTGCAGGTAGCTCTGAGTGTTTGTGTCTTGCTAATTTGACGTGAAAACACCCAGCGGTGAGCAGAAACAGGCCCAGAGTGTTGTAAAATCGTTTCTCTCAGCTAATGACTTTGATGGCCTCCTTAGCTCCAATTTTCCTCTCCGGAGTTGAGCTTTTAAAGATGCAAGGAATATTTCCCGCTGCCCAAAGGAGACTGTAAAAAAAAAGAAAAGAAAAAAAAGCAGTCACAGGCACAAACGAAGGTCGATAAATCGATAGTGCTCCCTCGTACATACAAGCAGCATTCTTAAACACTGAGCATCATGCAGACTTTTCTCCACTTAGCTACCTACTTTTTGAGTCATCTGGAGAACAATGGTGGCTAATGAGCCAGTTGATAAGCAGTTTGAGTCAGTTGTAGCCATTTAAGTCAAAGAGGAAGAATTGAGAGCTGCTAATGTGGCTAATGGATAACAGCTAATATGCCAGGTGGGCATGGTCGAGTTTGCCTATTTCTAGTCCTGATTAGTTTTGTTTGTTAATTGTTAGGAATATTAGCAGATTTAGATAACACTTTCAGATCAGACCATGTTAAATGGAGATGCTTAATGGAGATTGGAGTAAATGCTAGATGGTTTAGCGGTCATCATTGCTCCTGTAGGCAAAGCACCAGACACTAGTTCTGAATGTGTTTGTTATACTGGTTGATTGAGGAGGTGAGGAATTGGGAGTGTTGATGCTTCACAATGGTTAGAGGAGTGCCTTATTGTGGCTATTGTATAAAACCTAACAGACCAAGTTAGAGAGGCCTAATTTGCCTACTTCTGCTCCTGTATATTTTTGTTTGGTCAATTTTAGAAGCGATAGCATTGTTGGGCAACAGACTATGTTAGGTCAGACTTTGTAAAACTTGCGGAATTGAAGCTAAATAGAGATTAGTAGCATCTGCCACCGTTGCAGCAGCTAAATGGTGATAACTCTCTGATGTAAGGGAGATCAATTGCCTTTGAATGGCACAAATATGTAATAATGGCTATTATTCAGTTGGGATATGGACACTTGACTATCCCCTGACGTAGCGGGGAAATATTAAACATTGATTTTTCTTTCGCTGTCCTCGACCTCACACACACACACACACATACACACACACACTTGTGTATTCATGTCAGGGATGGTTTTAAAGACATTAGCCTTGAGCTGTTTTAGTTGCTAAACAGATTTAAAGGTCTAATATAAAACTCCAGTGTATTTTCCTACTGGACTAGTAAGCCTTATATTCCCTTAATGTTTTGTTAACATACAAATGTCAGGGGGACTTATTACAACTAGAGATTTGATTTTTTTTTTTTTTTTGTTAAATACACAAATATGCAGATTCTTAAAGGAACAGTGTTTGAATTAAATAAAAGATTTAATTAAAAAAAAGATATACAAATTGTTTGGGTATATTAAGGGATTTTAATGATTAGAGAGAACCTCTTAGCATATTTTACTGATGTTATCTTCAAACACACATCCTTATGCTTTTTAAAACAGGGATTTTTAAAACAGGGATGCTTAGTTGATAATGCTGTCTTTTTAACATTTAGACGCTATTTTGCTAACCCTGTCTTTTAGTATGTTTTACTGATGCCACCTTTAAACACAGTGAGTGTTGGGGCAGTGAGTACACACACACACCCAGAGCGGTGGGCAGCCAACTCCTGCGCCTGGGGAGCAGAGAAGGTAAAGGGCCTTGCTCAAGGGCCCAACAGTGGCAGCTTGCCAAGCCCGGGAAAAGAACCCAAAACCCTGTTATCAATAACCCGGCGATCTAATCGCTGAGCCACCACTGATGTCATCTTTAAACAGAGATATCTTTCGTTTTCTAAAGCCATATTTTACTAATGACATCTTCAGGCACATGCTTATGTGTTAATGCTGTCTTTGAGCATGTTTTACTGATGCTAATCATTTCTACAGAGTAGAAATGATATAATATAATACTGAAATATAATTTCTACTAAGTATATTTTACTGATGGCATCTTTGTCATCAGCAGAAATGTTTTACTCATGCCATCTTTTAGCTACGTATTTTTTTAACCTTCAAACGCAGGTTCATGTTCTTGTAGCTTGTTTTACTAATGGCATCTTTAATCACAACCTTATTCTATAGCCATCTTGTAGGCTATTTGACTTATTTCATCTTCAAAAAAGCTGTGAATTCTTGTACACATAATATCAATGGCATCTTTAGACAAAGATGCTAATTTGTTAAGTCCGTCTTTTAGCCGGTTATAGCGCTGACACCTTTAAACCCAAGCTTATTGGTGAAGGCCATCTTTTTGGTGCATTTCACTGAGGGCATCTTTAAACACACTGTCTGTTAACATTAGCATCTTTTACTATCTAAGCACCAGCATTTGGCCAGCACCAGTTACAGGCCTACATACTTGACAGACGATTGAACACACATGCCTGTGAGCCTCCTGCTGTTTCTGTTTACATTTCGAAGCCTGCGTCTTTGAAATTTTTTGAAAGCAGTTAAAGATACACTCTGAACTTCACCTCTTTCTCTTTATAGATCCGATTCTTTTTGCCCCGACTTTGACATTTGGATTTAACCCGGCTCCTCGTGATTGGATTAGCGTCTGTGTGTGCCATGGCAGTCTAATACGGCAAATCCATGTAATTCTGTTTCTATTCAGCTTTTAATTTGACGTATAATGTCTCGCATTGACAAAGCCAGTGCTGCTGAGAGAGAGCGAGGGGGGAAAAAGCCCACTCCGCTGATGTTTCAATCAGGCTCCATTGAAACAGTGTAGGCCTCTCACTGTGGAACAAGTGAACAAGTTCTTGTGGATTTGTTGGCCACCCTAGCACAAATCGACTCCATTAGGGTTGTGCGTCTTTTGCCGCACCATGGTGAGCTGTGCGTGCTGTGTGCATGTGTGTATGTGCTGTGTGTGTGTGTGTGTGTAGGAAGGAAAGAGACAAGGAATAATGATCGGAAATGATGGATGTTGCTGTCATATTTGTGACAAGAGTCAGATCGCAGTCATATATCTCTCCCTATTTGTCATCTCATCTCAACTTTATTGGAATGACCCTATTACATTATAGTATCGCCAAAAACATTTAAATCTATTTATCACACATCAGCCCATTAATCATTTAGCACACGTACAAATAAATACAGTGCTAGAACCTCACTGCTATAACGACGGAACCTCATATCCCTAAAACTGAACAAGGAAACCACTTCATCAACTCTAGGAGGATTTGATTGCATTCAGTGACAAGAGTGAATTTGTGAGGTCAGGATGTTGGATAATCAACACCCCACCCCACCCCACCTCATCCCCTACTCCCCAGCGGATGGAGCACCAACCATCATTCCTGAGAAAACAGTTCCACTGCTCCACAGCTTAATGCAAGGGGGGACTTTATACCCCTCTAGCTTATAGGTTCATGTTTATCTGCTCCAGAGAGTCCCATTGTGTTGGCAGTACTTCTCTACAGGGATCAGACAAGCTGATGGGGTGTCCACAAACATTTGGACATATAGTATATTTGATACATTGTTATTGTTTATTGTTCAAAACTAAAACATATACAACACAAAACATTTTACTATAAATTGTTATATTTATATATAATATATATATATATATATATATATACAGTCATGCCCGAAAGTATTCATACCCCTGTCAAAGTTTTACTTAAATTTACTTTTATTTAACCAGAAATTATATTTTTGCCTGGAAATGACACAGGCATCTCCCAGGAGATAACACGATGATGTACAAGAGGCATCATTGTGGGAAAAAATATTTCTCAGCTTTTATACACATTTGAACAAAAAGTGGCATGTCCAAAATTATTCATACCCTTCTCAATAATTAATAGAAAAGCCTTTATTGGCTATTACAGCAATCAAACGCTTCCTGTAATTGCTGACCAGCTTTTTGCATGTCTCCACTGGTATTTTTGCCCATTCATCTTTAGTGATGAGCTCCAACTCTTTGAGGTTCGAGGGTCTCCTTGCCATCACCCTGATCTTTAGCTCCCTCCACAGATTCTCAATTGGATTCAAGTCAGGACTCTGGCTGGGCCACTGCAAAACATTAATGTTTTTGTCTGCTAACCATTTCTTCACCACTTTGGCTGTGTGTTTTGGGTCGTTGTCGTGCTGAAATGTCCACCGGTTCCCAAGGCCAAGTTTCTCTGCAGACTGCCTGATGTTGTTGTTGAGAATCTTGATGTATTGCTCTTTTTTCATGGTGCCATTTACTGCGATCATGTTCCCTGGTCCATTGGCTGAAAAACACCCCCAAAACATTAGGTTCCCACCACCATGTTTGACAGTGGGGATGGTGTTCTTAGGGTTGAAGGCTTCTCCTTTTTTACGCCAAATGGTGCACACATCATTGTGGCCAAACAATTCAATTTTTGTTTCATCTGACCATAAAACAGAACACCAGAAGTCTTCTTCTTTGTCCAGATGAGCATTTGCAAAGGTCAAGCGGGCTTTTGTGTGCCTTTTCTGGAGAAGTGGTGTCCTCCTTGGCCTGCGTCCGTGGAACCCAGCAGTGTGCAGTGTCCGGTGAACTGTCTGCCTTGAGATGTCGCCACCAGCAGAGTCCAGATTCACCAGGATGGCCTTGGTGGTGATCCTTGGATTTTTCTTCACCTCTCTCACTATTCTCCTGGCCAGCACAGGTGTCACTTTTGTCTTCCGACCACATCTTCTGAGATTTTCCACAGTGCGGAACTTCTTGTATTTTTTAATAATACTTTGCACTGTAGCCACTGGAACTTGAAAACATTTTGATATGGCTTTATAGCCCTTTCCTGACTTGTGAGCGGCCACAATGCACAGCCGCAGGTCCTTAGTGAGCTCCTTTGTCTTAGCCATGACTGTCCACAAACCAACTGCAGAGAGCTGCTGTTTTTCTCCTGTTGAGTTGATTAAAACAGCTGTTCCCAATGAATCAGGGTAATTAGGATGCTTTAAAACAGCTTGGACTATTTGGAATGGTATAGAACTTTGGATTTTCCCATATACTGTGACAGTTTTCAAAGGGTATGAATAATTTTGGACATGCCACTTTTTGTTCAAATGTGTATAAAAGCTGAGAAATACTTTTTCCCACAATGATGCCTCTTGTACATCATCGTGTTATCTCCTGGGAGATGCCTGTGTCGTTTCAAGGCAAAAATATAACTTCTGGTTAAATAAAAGTAAATTTAAGTCAAACTTTGCCAGGGGTATGAATACTTTCGGGCATGACTGTATATATATATATATATATATATATATATATATATATTTATATATTTAATAATATATTATAAATATATTATTTTTCAAACGTAGTAATCTGTATGTATTTTTCTGGGGCATGCAGTCGACTGATAATCCACTAGGGGCAGAAACGTTAATTAAAACTAAAAATTAAAAATCTCATTTAATTTTCTTACTTTGGTCATGAATCACTATTTAATATGTAATGTTATTGTTTTTATGTAATCGTTACTTAAGATAAACCTTTGCATCATTACAAAGACATGGAAAATATGTTGCACTTGGTTTTTTAGGGGGTTTACTGTCAATGTTTTCAGACAATCACTGGGATCATTTTAAATTTTAGGTAAGTTGTTGTTCTAACTTTTATAATGGATAAAAAATGAATAAATGATAATGTTAGCATGGGAGGTAATTGTATTCAGGGATTACTTTTGAGACCCAAACATTCTGAAATACTCAAACATGCTTGTGGAGCAAGCCAAAAAACTCCTTCCTTCTGTATAGCTGCACAGATCTGCTGCACAGGTGATTTCAGCTCAATATTCAAGGTTTCAACAGCACCTACCTTTTCTCACCTCTCTCCTTCTCCCTTTTCCTCTGTCCAGGTCTTGTTGCATATGGAAGACATCAAAGTGCAGGAGATGCAGATCTTTGAGTACAAGAAGAAGATTGCTGAAACAGAGACTAAGCTCAAGCAGCAACAGAACCTCTACGAAGCCGTCCGGTCTGACCGCAACCTCTACAGCAAGAACCTCACTGAGGCTCAGGTACTCACCCATGTCAGTCAGTGTTTGTGAGTTTGTGCATATAGTGGAACATCACACCAAGCACACACTGATCAACCATAACATTGAAACCACCTGACTAATAATGATAGGTCCTACTCGTCGAGGCGTGGACGGCACAAGACATAGGCAGCATTGACTTTTTCAGCCGATTGTGCAATATTAGCTATTCTGTGAGATCGGTCTAGGCTAGCTTTTACTCCCCATGCACATGAATAAGCCTTGGGGAGTGACTGGTCACTGGTTCACCCCGAAGTTGTCCATCCGTGGAGCACTTTTGGTAGGTTCTAACCACCACAAGCACCTGCCTGATCTCTTGTTAAAGCCGCTCAGATCTTTACACTAGTCCTTTTTCACTGCATTCAACACATCAGTGTCAGTGGTTTTAAATGTCATGGCTGATGGGTGTACAAGGGCTACATGGGGGGGGGGGGGGTATGGTTCTACCTCTCTAGTGTGATTGTGTGTTTTCACTGCCACAGATAGGTTAAAATTAAAAAGCTATGCTCATATTTAGTCTAAATAAAGTTTATTTATTCAGTACATAAATAATAAAGACATTTGTAGCTTGTATTCCCATACAACACAAACAGAAACCGCTTGTATCGGAAGGGTTCCAGTATACAATGCAATCCACATCACTTCTGGTTTAATATTTAATGTAAAAAAGAAATCAGACATCAAAACAAATATAATATGTAACTGAACATCACCAAGAATCATGACATTTGATTAAATTCGTAAGTATTAAGTCTTGACTACTTAAAGCAATATTATGTAGCATTTGTACCTCACAATAACAGCTTCACAATTATTGCGATGCCTCTCTATCTTTGCTACTTCAAGCTCAATGCGATCGTTCACATCCTTCTTTTACTTTGGTGGTTATGTGTCTCTCAGCTTTTAAAAAAAATGCATGTGTAAAACGTCCCCTGTAGGGGTGGGTCAAAGTGCAAAAGCAAGAAATGCCAATTTTCACGTAATGTTGTTTTAAAGTTGCATTATGTGAGAATTGGTATTTTTTGCTCATGGGCTCCCCCTACAGGTGTAATTTACTGCAGTAAAGCAAATCACGCTTTGTGCTCACCCTTCGTTTGGCTGAGAGATCCAGAACTAGCAGTGAAGTGAAAGAATCCTGCCGACAGAAGCTGAAAAGTAATCATACAGACCTTTTCACAAATATGACTTTTTATTTTGTGTTATGCAGTTCTCACGAGTTGTCCTGCCCACTTTTCCAATTTATGTAGCGCAAAAACCTGCATACTGAGCTTGGAGTGGGAATAATTGAGGGGCTATTTTGTCTGTTACAAATCATTGGAGCATCTTAATGATTTTGAAGCTGTTATTTTAATCTGTTATTTTAGTCTAAATGTTACAGAATGCAACTTTAAGGGTGGACTTTCTCTTAATGAGTCGCTCTGATGGCCTCACAGTTGGACTCACTGAACTGAAACACCAGGTCTTTTTAATGTATTTATTCTTTTAAGAAGGCTGAAGAAGAATCAGCATTGGAGCTGTGGCAGCTCATGCTATGAGAAGAGTTAGCCTCAGCTGCATTTTCAAAGGACAATCTCCACATTCTGTATTCCTTTTCCTCTTCTACCCCCTTATTTCATCATACCTGAATCTGCCAAGTGCAAATGCCTCCCCCCCCCCCACAAACCCGCCCCCACCCCGTCCCACCCTGGCCCAGCTGCTTTCTGTCTGAAGTCTGACCTTGTAGCTGTTGTATGATAAGGCTACATTCGGGAATGGGCTGCTTTTTTGAACTAATGTTGGGGCTTTGCTGTGTATGTGTGTGTATGTGTGTGTGTTTGTTGTTTGTACATGTCTGTTTGGTTTGTCGTAGATGCTCGTGCTGATGCTGCCTTCTCAGTGCAGCTCTTGGTGCGCTTGGAGTGTGTTTACACTTAAGATTTATTGCCTAAGTGCTTATCTGTTAGAAAGAGTGTGTGAGTGTCTTCCTGTATCTGCCGGTCTACCTCTGTGTGTGTGTGTGTGTGTCTCCTTATCAGAGTGTATGCATTTGTTTGTCTTTGTATACGTTTGTGTGAACATGCATCTGCTCACGTCTGTGCAATACCCAAGTGTGTGTGTGTGTGTGTGTTTATCTATATTGGTGAAGGTATTTCATTCAGTTAAGCATGCTGGCGAACCAGCAGGCTTCACCCACAGACATTGTCAAATCACGGATTCTGTGGTACACTATGTGTCCAAATGTTTGTGGACACCCCTTCTAATTAATGCATTCAGCTAGCTTCCTATTCAAATGCACACACAGCATTATCTAGTCTAATTAGCCTAGTCTTGGCATACGTTTAGGATCGGTTGGGAGTTTCCTTCTTTTTAGTATGTGACTGCAAAACATAGCTTCATTTTTCTTGATGTGACAGTCTGTCTCTCTCTCTCTTCCTTTTTCTGTCTCTGTGTGTGTGAATGTGTGTGTGCATGTGCAGGACGAGATCACAGAGATGAAACGCAAGCTGAAGATCATGAACCACCAGATAGACCAGCTCAAAGAGGAGATCAACGGCAAAGAAGCCGCCCTGGTCAAAGAGCACCTCGAGGTCCAGCGGGTGGAGAAAGAGAAGGAGGCTCTAAAGGTGCGCGGTCACTTCTCAATTCCCTCTGTCTCTTCTACACTGCCCATCAAAGTGGTTTTGAGGAAACCACGCTGTGTTCTGAACTTCCTCTCTGTTACTTATCAGTTGAAGTATGAAAAAGTATTAGTGTTAGCCATAGTTTTGGCTAACATAACACAGCTACTCATACTAAGACCTTGGCTGTATCTTGCGACGCTCATAAAAGTGTCTTGCTTGGTATGAGAAGCTGGTTTTAGTAATTATGTGACGGTTCTCTTTTCCAAAAATATGAAAAGCACATATTGAAAATACTGTTCCAGTGCGTTTTGAGAGCTAATGAGGGCTAGCATCACAACAAGGGTGATATGTGTGGGTTTTGGTCTTATTTAACATCACGATCAAAGATGATCCCATACGGTTGTATGGAAATGACAGTTTTCTGCGTATTTTACAGCAGACTTTTTCTGTAATTATTTGAAGCAACCAAATATACATAGCTGTGCTGCAATCATTTGACCACAATCAGGCACATCATTTGACCAGAGTAATAAGACATCACATCAATGCAAAATTCAACAGATGAGTGTGTTTATATATATATTTTACATTAATGTTCTTTTAATGTGTAATATAGCTTTCTTCAAAATAGAACTGTCACTGTTATTCTTTTTAAGTATTATTATTATTATTATTATTCAACCTGCTTTTTATGCTGCTGCTCCTCCTACAGTTTTCCAGATATCATCACCTTTACAGCCACGTCAGTCCTGATCTGCAGTAGTGTGCTTGTATACAGCTTTTGGATAAGTGCAAAAGTATTCGTATAGAAAGCTTCCGGAGACAAAAAAATATTGTGGCCAAAATACTCCCATAGGAATGCACTGAAATTTGTCTGTACATTTAAATTTAAAAAATGATAATAAATAAATGATAGGTTATTATAGGCTTATTTTCTGTTGCTTTTTCCACATTACACCAAACTCCTATCAAACCATGATGTCCAAACCTTGGTGTAAAGTTTTGCTGTAGACATACACCCCTAAAGTGCAGTTTATTCACCACTTTTATGAGTCTGTCTTCACCGTAGCTGCCTATATTCCATTCCCTGTCGTTCCTTACTTCTATAAGTCTGTCATTTCTGGCACCCTGTTGACTTGACTTTGTTTCACATTGCAGTTACTGGTGGTACATTTTCTACTTTCCTTTCTAAGAGCTGTTCCATTCTTTCAGAAATGCACTTTAGATGCCATTATATCAGCTCAGAGCCCCATGCAGCATGCTGCATTATTTCACGTTGGTCTGTTCTTTTGGACACAGCTCTTTCTGGTAATCATGCCTCTTTTTTTCCTCCCTGCGCTCATAGAAAGTGCTTTGTGGCATGCTCCTACATTTCCCACACTTACACATGAAGAAATATGGATTTAGAGCCCCAGCCCAGCCCTAGTTATGAAGCACTGTATAGTAGGAGTACTGATCCAAGATCCGAAGCCTTTCTTCAAATGTCTTTGGTAGGTTTTCAAAGGCAAAGAAAGCTGACACCAGATCAGCTTTTTACCATCGAGAAGCTTTATGGATATAGGCCCAGGTTCTTTTCAGCTTAGCTGCTGTTCATCTGCACAGTTGAATCAACAGCAAAGGGAATCATTTTTATTCATCAGCATTGAATCCAATCTTCATAATCCTTTCGTTATTAGTTTTCATATCTCTGTCTTTATCAGAGAGCAGAGTTGGACTTTTAAAAGTGACTAACTTTCAATATCACCTTCACAAGAGACAGGGTGATACAGGAGCATCAAAATAACAAAGAACTCGGAAATATATACAAAGGAAGGCTCTCAGCACAAATGTGTATCGGAGCATCGCAAGGGCTTTGAGTCCCCACATCTTTCAAATTCAACAGTGCACATTAAAGACTGGATGAATATGCATGGACCCCTTTTTCCAGTCATTATGAATGGTTTCAATAATGCATGCCCATGTCCGAGGTGCTGACGGACTATCGTGTGGGAAGGTAACAGTGGAGGTCAATCACAGTGAAGGTGACCAGTGTACCAACTTCTGTTTTCAGGTGCACTCCAGTACTATTAGTTTCTATTATACTGGACTGCAATATGACTCTCCATTATACGCTGTTATTACTCTTATTGTGGACCGACCTAACAGTAATGTAGTGGGCTTTCGTCTCAGCTGACCTATTATTCAGCTATTCATCTCAAGACGTATTATTTAGGAACTGATATAAAGTATTTGGTAACTTCAGTAAAGCTAATATAATATTCAACTGTGGGCTCATATAAGGGTCTTGGTTTCTGCAGTGTTTTATGGAGGATTTAGGTCTAGCTTCTGTGTATGTCAACATATATTGGTTTCCTTGTTTTATAGACTATGTAAGTTTCAGGTTGGTTGTAACTGTAGCCTGGATGAAGTTATAGTTTGTTCTGCTTATAAGATTCAGGATTACTTCCTTAAGTCCTATTCTGATGGGATTAGTTTTACATAGGGAGGTGGAGTATTGTATTTTTACTACAGGACGTCTGTAAAATTTATGAGTGATTTGCACAGGATAAACAATCTCGGATAACTGACTGAGATAGGAGTGACTACTTAATTGATTGCGCTGCTATCACCTCCAAATAAAGGTAATGATAATCATTCTTATAACCCACCTATAGAAATATAGACATTTTCAACACATATGTACGCTATAGGCTATGCTACACAATGACTTCCCTATAGCTGCCAGAAGCGTCACACCTCTGCGGACCCCTTGGCCTCGTCATCTGGATTGTCTGAGGTTTGGCTCCCCGGGTTAATCCATATTTGAGAAAAAACACCAAAAACTCCTTTTCCACAGGACATGACGGAATATTTACCCACATCAATTCACACTGGATTTATGTAATCTGAGGTTATTTTCGTGCAGTCTGTAAAAATGAATGACATGGCGTCTTTGGGCAGGACTAAAATCACTGAGAAACTCTGGGAATAATTACCTTACCCCCTCCTCCCCATGTAAAACTAATCCCTCCCAAATAGGGCTTTAATCTGTTGAATTTATCCTGTTGTTAATAACTGTGTCTGCAATTCCTATGATGAACTGTATACTTCAAATGGCTCTCAGAAAGAGAGGATAGTTGAGTAGAAGTGGGTGAAAATTGGCAGACCTTTTTCCTTTAAGGTGGGATGTCTGTTCTGCCACAAGCCATGGCTGTGGTCCAGTGTGGGATGGGTCTACCAACCTGACCAGATGGGTCAGGAAAAGGTTCCGGAAGATCTATCCGCCCTGACACAGGCCTGATGTTCACGGGTAGATGGCTCCACCACCGGGGGATTGACTAAGGTCATCATTATTTGGTAGGACGTTGGGGTTTTGTTGAAAAGAGATATACTAAACCTGTTGTTCAGGTTGGAATTACTGGTCATATCATTACTTTTGCTTTGATATATGATTATAAATAATATATAAAGAATATACTGTAATGACCTATTCATAGTAATTTCATGTTAGTCATCTGCCCCAAGATTTGATAACCACTTTTTGGCTTTGTTCAACATTCTGGACAAATTTAAACATCGTGACTGTGGTTTGCCCTTTCCATGTCCCATTAAGGGAACCTTTCATTAAAATCTACTGCATGTAATGCTTCAATAGATTGATCAACAGGCATTCCTCCTTTTTTTTTTAAGAAATCCACATTTTCCCAATTAGACCAGCTTTCCAGAGTGCTGTGGTAAGTCGTCACTCTCTGAAATGAATACCAGGCACTAGTGGGCAGCTGCCCAAGTCAAACAGCATTCCCAGCATGCCTCAGTCTGTTCTCCTGCTTTGCTCTCAGGAAGCGTGATGGCTGCAGCACTCACCCTTATCACCCTACCTATGAACCATGAGCTGATTAGGAAGGAAACCTGGAGAGAGACAGACATGAATGAATGGACAGAGGAAGGATGGTGTAAAGGAGAGAGCGAGAGGAAAGAACTGAGAGAAGGCAGACCACAGACACTCTTCAAACTTCAAAATGCCCTTCGTGAAGTCAAGCCTGGGCTAATCAAAGCATTGGCTCAGCTCCACGTTCTTCTCCATATGATTTCTGGATTAATGAATGACGACCACAGCGAAGAGCAGAACAAGAGTGTCCATCCAATGCTGAACCATATACAATTACCTGCAGTAGATGAGAGGATGTTTTAAAACATGGCATGGAAAAAAAGGCATTGGAAGTGCAGCAGTCTATTGGGAGATAAACCATCTGGATCCCGCATTGTCCTGCAATGCATGCCATTGACTCCTGGGATCGGATCATTTTTCCTCGCTATGCTGTTGCCGCATTTGCAGGTGAAACAAAAGTGCCATAGCCTACCCTGTTTCTTTGCAAGGACCACAGGGGTCTCTAATATGTCCTCAGGGCTTTCTAAAGGCATCACCCCAGTGGCAGTAATCTCCTTGAGCTGATTCTCTGCAGCTTCCCTCTTGGCCAAAGGAAGACTTTGGGAACAGAGACATAGTGTAGGACAAGTCTGGTCCAGCAACAATCCCCAGCCAAGGCAGGGAATTAGTCCACAGACTCTTAAAGTAGGACTGACAGTTGCCAGTGGTGGTTCAGATACAACCCGTCCTTATTTTTATAGGTACACTTGACATTCCACTAAGAAATTGTCTGTTGAGGGCACCACAGAGGGCACTGTGAGTTGAATAGGAGTTGAATTCTGCATTGCCTGAGTTTGTCAGCATCCACAGCAACAAGCAGTGTCCTCAATGCTCTTTAGCCTTGGTGGTTAAGCTTGACTGAGTGTCTGCCTGTGCTGACTTTGTTCTATGTTCCAGAATAGGAAATATAGCCCTAGAATGAAGCATCCTGGTTCACAGGAATGGGTTCTTTAGCCCAAAAAGTGTTCTTTGGAGCGATAGTGTACAACCGGGTGCTCTATTCTGGTTCAAGAGAACCTAAAGATTTCATCCAACATGCTTGGCTCTGATATTCGGATGCCTTTGAATTCCTTCATTGCCTTCATTTTATAGTTGGAGCTAAACTCTGCAGGGTGGTAGACTCCCAGGACCAGGATTGGGCACCCCTGCCGTATGAAAGAACCACTTTTGTTTCCCATTAAGAATCTTTACAACGTTTTCCTAGAACTACAAATACAAGCCAAGAACTATTTGGAAGCCCTGGTTTTTAGAAGTGTGCTGGAATGGGATTGTCCAACATGTACCCATCATTGTAGTCAGGACTCTAGCGACCATGCAGAGATGGACAAGCCGCTGACTGTAATCCACCAAGCCGGTATTAGACCTGGTCACTTCATGCGAGTATTAGGATTATATCTGGATCAGGCCAAACCACAGAAAACTGCAAGTGTAAACACACCCAAGGCGCACTTCAGGAGGTGGTCTGAGACTCGTTTGAGCCACATGTTACAGCAGTGTAAACACATCAGTCTCTCCAAGCCACATTCAACAACCAAAACCCCTCCCAGTACAACTGAACCACCAGTAATACTTGCAGTACAACGAGCAAATTTACATATTTCGGTCTCACTAACCGAAGACACATTTGACTACCGAGTGTGAATGTGGCTAAAGTCTTATCAGGATACAATCCACATACTAGTCACGTGAAGTGACCAGGTGTAAACAGGGTCCAAGACCATTTACGTAACATCTAACTGAGAAATGCACCAGTGTTTCTTATTTTTCCTTGCTGTCTTCGCCTTCGTGCCACGCATTGTCATCCAATTAGGCCTGCGCCTGTTATGGGATATGGCACAGTTCTGATACGCCTTTGATAATTGAATCATAAGTTCCGCCGCAATCAAAAAAGCATTAGCATCGCCGGCTTTGCTGTTTCAGCGGGCGCTGGTGTCATTAACTCCCCCCTCCCCCAACAAAAGCAACTCAAAAACAGAAAACAAGGCCGCAGCTTCACTGATGACTTTAAAAAGTTATTAAGCACGGCGTTGATCGCTTGACATGTGGCGCACAGTAAAATAATTACCGCTGCGCGTCGTTACGACTGCACACTCAATCACCGCGAGATGACTCGTTACGCCAATCACGCCGAGCGAATCTGGCAGCTTTCTTAGTTGTATTTTATTTCCGTTTCCTTCAGCTTTAACGACTGTGTAAGTGTGGAGCTGTGTATGAGAACAGAGAATGAAGTGGGAGAGGCAGCTGGCGGAAGAGAGAAGGAGAGGAGAGGAGGGAGGGGGAGGACAGACGAGTGCTTTCATGTTTTCCTGCAGCGACGGCATGCACAAAGCAGAAAATTAATAGCAAGCGCTGTACAGGGTTACACAGCCCGCAACCTCTCTCCATTCATACATCTGTTCTTTACTTACACTTTCTCATGCTCTCTCTCTCTTTCTCTCTCGCTCTCTCTCACATTCTCTTTCTTTTCACCTTCTCTTTTACTCTCTCTCGCCTTCTGTCTCTGTCATTCTCACTCTTTTCTTCTCTCCTGCAGTCCTGCTCTCTCACACTCGCTCATTCTCTTTTGCTTTCTCATTCTTTTGACCTTCTCTTTTTACCTCCTCTCTCTCCTTCTCTCTTGTGTGCTCTCACATTCTCTTTTTCTTTTGCTGCCTCTCGCTTTGTCTCTGTCATTCACACCCTTTCTTTTCTGCTTTCTCTCACTCTCTCTCGCATGCTCTCTCACATTCTCTTTCAATCTCTTCCTCTTTACCTTTTGTTTTGCTCTTTCACTTTCTGTCTCTTTCACTTTCACTCTTTCTGTTTCTAGTTCTTTCTCTAGTTCTCTCTCATTGTCTTTTCTCTTCACTTTCTCTTTGGCTGTCTCGCTTTCTGTCTCACTCTTCTGTTCTCTCTCTCTCTCTCTTATTCTCCCTCGTGCTCTCATTCTTTCTTTTTTCCCCCTTTTCTTTTGCTCTCTCACATTCTGTCTTTCATTCTCACCTTTTTCTGCCCTCTCTCTCTCTCTCTCTATTTATATATATATATATAAATCTTCCTTTTTCTTTTTCTTCACCTTTTGTTCTCTCTCGCTTTCTGTCCTTCATTCTCTCTTATTCCTTCTGTCTTCTTTATTCACTTTTCCACCTTCATTTCTCTCTCTCTCTCTCTCTCTCTCTCTCTGTCATTCCATTTCTTTCTCTTGCTTTCTTTATCTTTGATTTTCTTACTAATTCTTTCTCTATTGCTATCTCATTTTGTCTTTTTCATTCTCTTATTCTCTCTCTCTCTCTCTCTCTCTCTCTCTCTCTCTCAGATTCTCTTCCCCTTTCTTTTTCTTCTTTCTCACCTGTGCTCTCGCTTTCTCTCACATTTTCGGTCTCTGTACCATTCTCTCAATCCTCGCTTTCTCTAATCTCACTCTTTCACCTCATCTTTTACCATCTTTTTCACTCTGTCTTTCTCTTATGTTCTCGTTCTCTCTTTCTCTCGGTTTTATTCAGACACCCTCTATCTCTCTGTCCGTCTTTCCTCCCTTTGGTCTCTCTCAGTCTTGCTTGTTCTCTCCCTCTCTAAAGTTTGCATTCACCTCACAGCAAGCTTTTCGCTTTTCTTCCGCCTCTTCAAACCCGGTGCTGTTTTTCCGACTGCCGTCATGACAGCATCAGTCTGTCTTTGTCTTCGTCAGCAGAAGACAAACGTCGGCCCGTGTGTTCAACCGGCAGGCGCATATCCAAGCTCCAGTCCCGTCTGCGGGCCTGAATAAACACGCAGCAGGCAGCGCAGTGTGGACCCCAGCAGACTCCTGCTCTGATGTGTTAAACATCCTCACGAGCTTTACTGGGAAGTGGAGAGAGGTGATAATGAACGCAACAAATAGGAAAACAGTTTTTCACATTGTTAAGCAGCATTAGTGCTAGCCTGTGTTCAACCGCGCTCAAACTGTCACTTCTGTCGAGCTCTTTAGCAGAGCTGAGCTTTTAGCCACTGGAATCCTTTCAGCACATCTTAATGCACATCTCCATTTTTACCATATCCGCTGAACAGAAGCGCCACCCGCGAGGCCGAGGGGTCGTGAGAGATTCATTATTCAGTACAGACTCTGTGGCCGTCTGAAAATCTGGCTTCTATGGAGCGGGCGGTAAGTGAGGAAGTAGATGCCATTTAGCCATTTACTCATCAAATCGTAATTCATCTAGTCCAGTGTTATTAGGGCTTTGCACTGCGGTTGGTCTTAAGGGCCTGCTCATGGCTGCTGAGTGCTGGAGGAGAAAGCTCGTCAGTGGGAACTAACCAGTGAACTTACATGGCTGGCAGTGTCGATACTTGCAGTGTCAGAGCTTGAATAAAGGAGACATGATCTAGATGAATGCAAATCTGTTACTGGTTCAGTGATTGAACTGGTTGTACTGGTTGTCAGCGCTTCATAGGCGTAATATATGACCACTAGACGCCCCACATTCTATGGAATCTTCATGCATCTTGGGATCATTTGACCATCAAATTCACCTGGACCTCCAACACCCTTCGAACACCCATTGTGTCACAATAGTGCGACTGGGTCGTCCCATTTTGAAGACTCCTTCGTATGCGACCGAGAAACATGCCCTTCTTTTCCATGACAACGAAGGATCCAAAGGGTGGGCCCAACTGCAGCCGTCAATGTTGCTAGGTGACAAGAGTGGTGTTTCGTGAAGCAACTGTAAGGGCAGGAACAGCGGTGATACAAACAGGTAATCCACTGCAGAGCGTAGGTCATCTTTGCAGTTTAGCCTTCGCGATCTATGCAGCCTTTTAAGGACATGGTAAACGAAGATGCAGCCTTTGAAGTCTGCTTAGATTGCGAAGGCCGACTTGAAATGAGACTGTCTGCTCTATGTCAAATTTTCTACCGTGGATTTCCTACAGCCCTGAATTGGGCTTGAGTCAGAAAACGAAAACCTTGGCTGTGTCTTAAACTGGAGGTAGCTGACTTGATGCCTTACTGGCCACACTGTAGTGATGATGGTCTCTGTATAACAAAGGCAACAATACGTCCTGATGTTGCCAAAGTTTTGACAGATCACTGCTAGATATAAGTGTTTATCATTAGCTATTAGCATTTGCACCCAAAAGAAATGAAGGCTAGATTTCTACACTTCAACTCAGACATGACTGAGTGCCATCCTGTCTCAGGATCCTGTCTAAGTAGGCAGCATTTCTTACATTTCAAACACAGCCCTTAACTAAAGGGGCACTTATTTGTCACTGTACAGTGAAATGTGTCCTCCACATTTAACCCATCTGTGGTAGTAAACACACACACGTGAACTAGGAGCAGTGAATACACACACACCCAGAGCAGTAGGCAGCCAACTCCAGCGCCCAGGGAGCAGAGAGGGTAAAGGGCCTTGCTCAAGGCAGTTTGCCAAGCCCGGGAATCAAACCCACAACCCTGTTATCAATCGCCCGGCGCTCTAACCGCTGAGCCACCACTGACCACAGTATGCTACAGACCATCTAGACCAGCCAGATGAGTTTTAGAAGGGCTGTGAACTGATTAAGCCAAAATAAAACTATTTGGACAAAGCAGAAAAGGAGCATCATTTCATGAAAAGAACCCATTGCCCACTGTGAAGCATGGGGGTGGATTTTTAATTAAATAATATTTAGTTTTTTGACCCTGTTCGTGACACCTTTAGGCCCTACCAGCTCTCTCCCCATGATTCAGGCCCAAAACATGACTCTGCCACCTTCTTGCTGATGTCGCAGCCTTGTTGGAACTTGGTGGCCCTCCACCAAACATCCACTACTCCATCCATCTGGACCATCCAGGGTTGCACGCCACTCATCAGCAAACAACTCAACAAAATTTGTCTTCATGTATGTCTGGGCTCACTGCAGTCATTCCTGCTTGGGAACACTGGTTAGGGGTTGTCGAATAGTAGTTTTTTTTTGCACAACTGCAAGGCTCTGGAGGATCACACACCTTGAGGTTTGCAAGACTCCAGAGGCCCCAGCAGTTTCAAACACCTGTTTGCTGCTTTGTAATGGCATTTTAGCAGCTGCTCTCTTAATCCGATGAATTTGGCTGGCAGAAACCTTCCTCATTATGCCTTTATCTGCACAAACTTGTCTGTGCTCTGAATCAGTCACAAATCTCTTCACAGTGCGATGGTCACGCTTATGTTTTCGTGAAATATCTAATGTTTTCATACCTCGTTCAAAACATTGCACTATTTGACGTTTTTCGGCAGCTGAGAGATCCTTTTTCTTTCCCATGTTGCTCGAAACCTGTGGCCTGCTTAATAATGTGGAAAGTGGCATGGAAAACTTATTAATACAGGTGTCTGAGATTGCTTTCAGTGATCCAAAGAGCCCTGAGACACAATAGCATTAATGAGTTTAATTGAAAAACAAAAATATATATATATTTCTGACACCTAAATCCAATTTGCATAATGATTTGGAACACAGTGTTGTTCTTTTTGGCTTTGATTATTGTTGGTTTGTCTTTTGTGATTTTGCCTCTGGTTACTCTGGTTAATCTGTCCATGTTAGATTTTTGGGTTTGCACAAGCTTGATATTTAATACCCACACCTTCCACACTTCAAACATATGGTATGCCTGCCTTTAAAAGCACAAAACTAGACATCTTGCATGAAAATCGAATCAGTCAAGAGGGTGGAGCACTGTTGCTTGTGTCTGCAAAGTTTGGTGCCACCCCTACCCATGCCCGCATGATCCATCCACGTCATTCCCCCTCCTGCATCTGCATGCTTTAACGCGTTAGTCCTTGCTCAGACGCTCCCACGTTTAACCTTCGTCATCCTTGGCTTCACCTGCCTGCCTGATATTTTCTTTAGGAATATTTGAATATGACTCATTTAGAAGTGTAAATGTTCCAGAAGCAAAAATGCTTAAATTGTCCAAGCCCCTTCAGAAGGTCACGCTCATGCGGGATCAACATTACAGCAAGGCGATTTGCACCTCCACAGCTCCTATCCCGTTTAGTTGTCGACTCCGCTCTGCCAGTCCCCCCCAGCTCCCCCCCCCATTGCATTTAGCGACTGTCAGGGTATTATGCCTCTGACGGGAAGTCAATATCAACCTTCGGTAAATGGTGACAAATCTGGGTTCATTTACGTTAGTGTGGAAGGGCCTGTCATATTCGCCTGTCTTGGGACCCCTTTTTCGTTGTCTAATTTCCCCCTGTCCTGTCAGAATGCGTCATCATCAGAGCATGACCCCCCCCAACCACCTCCTCCAAACCGGCCCGCCTCATTGCTGTACCTCAACACTCGTTCTGTATGAGCGTTGGCCCAAAGACATTCACTAACATTCAAAAGTTTGGAATCACTTGTTATTATCATATTCATAATTGCTAATGCTTATACACTGCAGACTTCATTAGACTGGGTGGTTTATTCAATATTTGACATTTTTAAAGGAGCAAGTACATCTTAAATAATACAAAATGTACTGTTATCTGCTTTGAGGTTGAATAAGCACTTTATTATGACTTTATTCTCAGTGTTACACAGCTTGGTTTTTCCCGCCTGTTTTCAGAGCGTGACATCACTAATCAGTGAGCACCTACAGTGCCTCCACACTGTGGCTCTCTTAAATGCACATGGGGGTGGTGAGCTTATTTGACGATGTACTGGATAGACACTGAACAGATATCTGACACATCAGATACATCGTAACTTTGAAATACCATTGTTCTACAAAATACATTGCTTGTGGCTGGCCTAAACTTGAACCTGTATTGTTAACCTCATCTTAACCATAGTGAAATAAGGAATCCTTACTGTTTCTTCTGTCAGTCCATTTATCTTTTTTTATAAGCTTCAAAAAGTTACAACAAACAATAAGCAGCATGATCTTCTCCAGCATTATCTCCCACAGCTGTTATTTTTGTTTAGTCACTGAATAAGCAGGTGTCCCAATACTTTTGTCCATATTGTGTAATTATCTCAGGCCAATTTAGGGTGTCCCAGAACTCCATCTATGCCACTTAAAGACCATTTAAGTTGTAATGGGGAGGTTGTTCCCCTTAGGAGATCGGATCTTTGGCTGTGTTGGTGGATGAGTTAAGCTCACACACAGCAAGAAAAAGCAGAAAAACAAAAACACTAGAATGCCGCTGGCACGGCCGACCGGGTTTTGTTATGCGTTAGTGCATTCTATATCTTATTCTTGTACGGCTTTCATGTATACAACTGGGGCATGTAGAGCACATATGACTTCAATTCGGTTCTATCCATCATTATTTTTTCCCCTCCATTCCAATCTATATCTATCTCACTTTGATATCAGTAGGAGAGATCGGCTGTGAGAGAAGAAAGAGGCCTCGGCTTTTGAAATGGTTATGCAATCGCAGTACGAGGAGCACACGTGGATGCTCAAAAGAATTAAACGCACCGTTAAAAGTGTATTATTAACGAGTGCGGTTGTGACTCGGATGCCGTCTGTGATGCCCAAATGTCAAAGCTGTAAAGCAAGCTCAGCTTTTGATGCAATAGTTGTTCCGTTAAAACCAAGGCAGACAAAGAAAGTAGAAGGTGCAGATTGCTGCTATAATTTATAGCAAAAACATAATACTTAAAACTAAATATATGCCACAGAATAAACATGTAGCAATCCCAGAAAATATAGCTTGAAAAATGTCTTCAGAGAAAAGACCGACATAATTTGTTTTCTCTGCCATTTCATAGTCAATTCATTACAACAACTATATATAATAGTTAGAAGAGAATCAGAGTCAATGAGTACACAGGGGCTTTAAACAGTGTTAAACAAAAGTGTGTCCCCAACCAATGGAATACAAGTAATAGTGAACAAGCTCTCTGGATATGTGGAACTTCTTTAAGGCCATTGGGAAAGCACCATGAGCTGTTTGCAGGTTTGCAACTCTGGTTGCTGAGTATCACTCTCCTACTCAGGACAGAGGGCCCCTGCCGTAGAATAACCACTTGTGGATTTCTAAAGCAGTGGTTCTCAAAGTAGTCCTCACAAACCCACGGGCAGTCCTCGTTTGCACTCTAACCACAGCTCGCAAGTGTGGACTGCCTAGAGGGCCCTGAGGAGGTTTGAGAACCACTCCTGTAAAGAACCTTTCAGTGAATGGCTTGTTAGAGCATCACTTTTGGAAATGAGACAAGAGTGGCGAATGTTGAGGTCAGCTCTTAAGGATCGAAACGACTAGATATGTTTGATTTAAATAAAGAAAAATAAATCAATCTAAAAAAGGAAACCTTTTACAGTCTCTACTGTCCAGGGAAGGCTTTCTACTAGATTTTGTAGCATTGCTGTGAGGATCTAATTGCATTCAGCGTCAGGATGTCACCCTAAAAAGTACTGAATGGAGCACCATAAAGAATGCCATTTCACTGCTCCACAGCACCTTATGCCTCTCTAGCCCACACCTGTCATTAGGCATGGTGCTAATAGGTTTATCAGCTCCAGAGGGACAGACTGTGTCAGCAATGGGTGCAACTTAAAGTTGCTGTATGCATTCATTAGAAGTGGTGTTCAAAATACATTTGGACATTTGACTGGTACTATATGTACTGAACATGGCTTATAGATCCATACAGCCGCTGTATGGATAGCTTAGTAACATTGCTATCATTGGATATACTATAAAGCTACTACCCAACCCACTCTGTAGATTTTAATGACCGATATGCCACAGTTGTTGGTATACCAATAAAGCAAACGCTGTGCTGACCTCTTCAAAAAAAAAAAAGAAGACATGGGCCTGTTGTACAGAAAGCCTTTGTAGGGTCCAATCAGTATTTACTTGTTCGAAGCCCCCCATGGCGGTGCAGACACTCCGCTGTTGTTCTTTTTCTGGTTTTATTACCTCCAGCCTTGGCGCTGGAAACTCTCCGTGACCACTGAAGGCTTTGCAATCATCAGACCTGCCCGTGGGGCACAACCTCCCCTGCCGCGGCTGCTAGTTAGCCTCTGAAACAATTAGGTCACTTCATAAGAATTCATTAGCATTGTAATGAATGAACTACCTATTCCAATCAGCAGAGAACATGAAGATGTATAATAGGAGGAGAGGAGTCGCCCTCAACCCGGGTCAAGTTTCTGCTGATTGCTATGCAAAGTGTGGGGAGAGGCATCGATCCTTCTGAAATCTTATTACATGCTTCAGCCACTGTCGCCAAAAGTTCAGCCTTGGATGAAGGAGAACGGAACCAGAGAGGTTGGGACACAGCGCAGTAGAACCCAGTGTGATGGTGTTAGCGTGCAAGTGGCATTTCAGAGTTGATTTGGCAGCCAGGAGCATCATCATGTCTTCAAGACTGAACGCATCTCCACCAACACATTCACACCACATTATTGCCCAGTTATTGCCGGTGATAAAAGATACGTTGTTATTTTATATTAATTATTTGACGCTTATATCCAGAGTGACTTACATAAGTCAGGAGTCTTGCTCAAGGACGTTGTAATGAACCGAATTTGGCACAGACCCCTAGTCAGACTTTATTAGAACCAAATGGTACTGAAAAAAAGAGGGAAGGAATTAACTCAAAGTGAAAGTTCTGGAGGAAACAATCCGAAGGTGACCTGGGTTGGAGACTGACTTGAAGGTTGGAGATCTTTTATCTGAGAAGTCGGAGGAAAAGATCAGCATCAGTAGCCTCATCTGTTTGCTCCGTGAATTATTTTTTGGCATCTGGGAGCCAGTGGTGACTTTTAGCAGCTGGTCCTCGTCAGCAGCCACCAGCAAAGCGAAGTTTGTTGGTCCCTCCTCCAAGCCATGCTTTTTATTTTACTTTTTCCAACCACTGTGCTGAAACAGGAAAATTCAGCACCTTGGAGAGCACCATGTCCAGTAGAACAGCCAGGGAGCTGGCCGTCTGCCACAGTCTCTTATTGATGTAATGTCGAATGCCAGGATATCAAACCTAAGCTTGCAACAAGATGGGTGATGTTGTTACCCACTATGCTGCACCTATGCTATACCAACTACTAACCAAGGCAAACTGTTCCAGTGCCATTTCCACCCCAGGACATGGAGCTATTACAATGATGATACACAGACAATGGAAAGCTGAGTATTCCATGTTCGTCCGTAAACCAACAACGGAAAACTAGTAAAACTAGTTTACATGGAAAAGCTGGGGAAGCAAGCTGGTATCCACACAAGGCTAAAATCTAATGTCTATCTAATCTCTATTCTCTAAAGTCCACTCCCTCAAAAACAAACGGGACTACCTCCAGTTGCCTGAGCTGACTTCCAAACTGGAGCTAAACACACATCAGAAGGGAACATTCCAGTTTATTTCTTGCTGCTAAGACTCTAAACAGACAAACCCAGAGAAGTGTGTAGGTGCCAGGCTAAAAGCTAACCTGGCTACAATCTCTTCAGCTTGCTAACTCTCAGAGGACAGGAGCTCTATCCGCTTAGAAAAATTATAGAAATTAATTTCAGTGTTTTTGGAGTAGACTCTGAAAGTTGTGCTGTACAAGATGTAATATGCATCACTTCTTTACTCATCTACATTTTTATTCCTTCTGTTTTCTCCATAGTTAAGTCACTGCCAATTTCCACCCACTATTTAGACTGATGGCTAGAGCAAGCGTCCTCTGAGACACATGAAGCGCCACCGCAACTTGGACATGCTTTAACACCCACGTTGGCTAGCATCATGCTGAGTGATGCGGTGGAGAAGGAGGGCCATTGAACCCACCTTAAGGGGACCAAGGCCAGATATACTCTCTTGGATATTAGATTACAAAGAGCTTTTATCCAAAGCGACTTACATTTGAATGATGTGACACGTGTTACTTGCCCAGAGACTCTAATTGGTGTAGCGTCTCCCAGTAATGGAGCCAACACTTAGACAGTTGCTCCACTTGGAAGTCCCATTAATCTACGTTTTGAGCAGAACACTCAGGACTCAGCAGTCTAATGTGCTACCACTATGGCTCAGAGGTCACAAGCATTAGGTTTCTGGTTGGATTGCGCTTGTGAAATTACCGTATTTACTATAATAGAGTATCATGTGTATTCTCTATGCGATTGTGTAAATCGAACCTTGACCTCCGTACCGTGGCGGTTCAGTATGAATACATGCACTGTTATAATGCCATTGGGCATGCGGAAATGATTTTACAATGAATTCAGTCACAAGCTCCCCTTAATAGACATCCAACACTTAGACAGTTGCTCCACTTTCACTAGTCGCTCCCCATTAACCTATGCTTGAACTCAAAGAACAGGAGGTAACAGGTGTCAACTTTTCGCAGAGGCCCTAGGCTGATGTAGGCTTTTTTGTGACATCAATTGACGGTTTCCGCCGTTTAGCTTGTGGGTGTGATGGTTACAAATGTATTTACTGTCAGGGTCACAGGAAGGGCTGGAGGGGCTGCAGCACCCCCAGCTGTCAGGATTGTTAATTTTTTAGACGCCCTTAGTTTAAAATACAATATTTGGCCAATTTTGCTTGCTGAGCCTCATATTAGCAATTGATTGCTGATCAGCTTGTTGGCACCAGTGGTTTGATGTGCTAGTTGTTATGATTCGCTGTAAATTAGTGCTGATGTATATTACCCAATAACATTAAGGCTGTATTTAGCAGGACGCAACTGTGTATATCATGCATGTGCAGCATAAACGTCCAGGTCAAACTCTGTTATTCTGGACACGTTAAGGAATTTCCCTGCTATGGGTCCTTTAAAGGGTTAAGGCTTATACAGTGGAATTGTATGAAAGCATTGAGAAGCAGTGGATGACTGTGTTGTGGAAGCCCCTGTCCGAGATGGTCTAGCTGAGTGTTTATCAGGGCTCTGTGTGAACACAGCTGGGGTGAAGGTGGTCTGGTGTGTGGTGCAGTGGGATCATGCTGGTTATGTGGCTTTGTCCTTTGCAGAGGCGTGTTTTGGGAGGTGCTGAGCGAGACGCTATTTCAGCAGGAAGACTCTATGGGCGACGTGTCGCACAAGGTGGCTTTGTGTTCGCTCTCGATTTGGATGAAATGTTAACACGGGTGTGGTGGCGGGGGTCGGGGGCAATGGGGGGGTTGCAGAGGGGCTCTCTGGGAGCGAGGCCAGATGGAGTGCACCTGACCAGGCTGCTGATCAGCGCCTTTAGCCTTTCAGCTGCTCCGCTGCGGCCCTGCAACAATGAGGCCCGTCCACATGTACACACACTCTCTCTCTCTATTTCTCTCTCTCTCACTCTCTCTCTCTTTCTCTCTCTTTCTGCCTCCCTCCCTCCCTCTCTCTCCTTCTCCTTGGCTACCTAGATGCAGCGGCAGTTTGAAAAGAGGTGTGTGTCAGGAGGTCACATGTGTCTGGGGAGACGTGTGCTAGTCTTTACCCTCCTAGTGCTGGGGCTTTGCTAATGATAGGGGAGTTCTGGTGAATAGGACTGGGTAATTGGCATTCCAAATTAGGTAGAAAATGGGGTAAAATTTTGAAAAAAATAAAATATTAAGTAACAAGCTCTGCTTTTTTTGTTCTTTTTTTCTTACTCACTTCTTTGCCCTCTCCCCACAATATCTTGTCTGTACACCTCTCTCTCTCTCTCTCTCTCTCTCTCTGTCTGCCTATCTCCTTGTTATTTCTTTCTTAGGGCAGATTGAGTACAAGGATTGCGTAGGGGTCGAATCCCGTATCAAACAATACCCAGAACACTTGCTTTCTTCCTTCATCCTTTTCTCTTTTCCCTCCATTTTCTCTTTTTTATTGTTTATTTTTTCCCCCCCTCTTGCCTGCCAGGGATGTCAGCGCTGCTACAATTGCCTTTGGCACGCTATAAAGCAAAGATAAAGAGTAACTGAAAGGAGCCAGGGAGAGAGAGAGAGGAGGAGAGAGAGTGTGTGCTTTCCTCAAAAACAGCTTTTTAATTCTCTCTCTCTCTCTCTGTCTCTGTTTTTGGTGTCCCGTACGGCTCTTGTTAAACGCTCCTGTCCCTCTCCTCCTTCTTCTTCTCGTCTTCTTGTAGGCCGAGCTTCAGAAGATGAAGCAGCAGGCCCAGGAGACCAAGCAGTTCATTGACAATCAGGCGGTGGAGGAGCGCAATCTGCTGAAGATCATAGCAGACGCTGACGCTGAGAGAATGCGGCAGAAGAAAGAATTGGAACAGGTAAGCCGGAAAGGGGGGGGGAGGGGGTTGTGTTTATGGGTGTGTGTGTCAGTGTGTGTGTGTGTGTGTGTGTGTGTGTGTGTGTGTGTGTGTTTGTGCGTGCGCGGTGGTTTTGCTTCAATAGCCGCCCCCTTTGCCCCGCTATAAGGATGAAAGAGACTTGAGCCTGGGTGCATTCCAAACTCATTAGGAGAGGAGTCTATATGAGAGCCACCGGCAAAGGCTGTAGTGAGAAAGAGGAGTGCACCAGACCCGGGGTCAAGTTCTCATTAGAGAGAGAGAGAGGGCAAGAGAGAGTGGGGGAGACTGTAATGTGTGTACAGGAAAGATTGGACCTGCCGCTTTTCAGACAGTTTGGACGTTAACAGTTCTTGGGTGTTTGAACTGCAGAGCAGGCAAATATTGTAACACCATTTTAAGCCTGGCTCTGTTTAATTGACACATTTAGATTGGGTCCCTTTACTTTTCATCCAGCCACACTGGTCCCAGTACACGCCCAGAAAAGTCTCAGGCCGAACATGAAAATGGTTAAAGCAGCAGGGGAAATGACGCATTTGGGGTTTATGCTGTATAATGAAAGAAATATCTGAGCAAAATGTATAGTTTAAGTAAGTTATGCATCTCTGTGACCAATTACAACGTGAACTTTATGTCCAGCAGCTGCCATTCAGGAACAGGTCAGCCAAAAATTGGCAAAACTAAGTGATTTGTTAATGAACCAGCTAACAGCCAATGTTATAAAAGATTCATTTATTAGACAGTCATTTACATTCAGCTCAGCTGCATTTAATACATATTCAGTTGAATATTAGTTGAACGTCACATGAGCATCTACGAGGCATCTCGAATAACCATCCAAGTAAAGTGATACTCAAAATGTGTGAGGAGGAACATGCCTGAAGCCCCTCCACCCAATGTAACGTCCTATAAATACCATCTCTACCATGTTCACGTGTCTTTGGTAAAGTCTTCACAACCCTCCACCACCCCGTCACCTTCATTTACCTCTATAACCTCTCATTCCTGGCTCCTCTTACTTGAGAGGAGAGACTGGCCTCCCACCACAGGAAGAAGCCACCTGAACTCCAGCACCAGAGTTCTCTCGTTCATGTCGTCCCAAACTATCAAACAAGGTACTTGATGGTAACTACAAGTACTGGACTACAATGAAGAGAGATCATAATATCACAAGTTATTATTTTATTGTATTCCTTAGGTTTCATTTTACCTTAATAAAAGCTAGTAAAATAACAGCTACTAAATGAATCGCTTAATGAGAAGCAGCACGATCATAGCATTGTATTTGACCTTGTATGTTTTTCTGTTGTTCAAAAAACTGCTCTGCTTCTAACACAATGTTCTTAGGTAGCCGAAGACTTTTGCACAATACCCTAATAATATTTTGTGTTGCTTCTACTTGTTTTTGCCGCAAACCTCTTGTGGGCTTATTATATTAGCTGCCTTTTATATCTTAAGAAGTGGCATGTAATGGGCTATGCCAAAGTCAAAGTTATCAAAGTGGTGTAATGGTGTAGAGTGCTGATGTAGGCTTTTGATAAGGTCACCGGTGGGCCATCTGAAGCCCGAGGCTACTCTGCGTAAATGACCCATGCTGACTGCGGCTCCTTATTCGGCATATCTCTCCCACAGAGTCATCATCGTTTCATCATTTCGAATACGCTCTCCAAAAATGTTTTAATCAGACTGCCGAAATACTCTGCCATTTAGCCTTTACACTTTAATGTACGTCAGAAGGATTTTAAGTGGAGCAGAAGACCTTACTCACATGCGACGCAGCACATTTATGCGTGTAAGGAGGGTGGTGCGAGGATCTGAATGAGATATATTAGACTTCACAGTTTCGGAACGCTGTGTTTTGGCAGGAATGGTTTAAATCGTAAAAAAAAATGATTTTTGAATCTGCGGTGTATATTAAATATTCTAAAAGAAATCTCAATATTAAAGCTTCCAGGCACAGCAATCACTAATCTTAAAAATAAAAGGGCTTCAAATAGATCTTCTGCTATAGAAGAACCACTTTTAATTTTGTGAAATCATGTTTAGAACAGAGATGAGTGTAAAGAACCTTTAAATAAATGAAAATGCCAACTTTAGACCTTCTTCACACTCTCTATTACAAACATGGTTCTTTGAGGAACCAAAAGTAGTTCTTCTATGGCATCGCTCAAAGAACCAATTGAAGCACTTTTATTTTTAAGCATGTACACTGATATGACGGCATACTTAGAATAGTTGAATAGTTAAAGGCACTGTACACATTTCAGGAGATCAGCTGTCAATATTTGAACTTAACAGGAAAACACATACACCCCTTCCTCTTGGACACCCCCCCCCCACACACACACACATCTCTGAGGCCGTGAAACTCTTTGTAAAGATTGTGCAAGCAAATGCATTGTGATATAATGTTAGAGAGAACCACATCATGTCAAGTAATTGGCTGTAGCTAGGTAAGCATTAGCTAGGCTGTAGGTTAGCAAACTGTTGCTGCAGACATTATCTATCACATTCGCAAACAGGCCAAAAACACAGACCAATTTCTGTAAAGCAGCAAAAAAGAAGTTCCCCATCTATCTAACAGAACCAGGATCTTCCTCCTTCTTTTTTTTTTTCAGTGCTCCACCATCCAAACGCCTCACCAATGAGTACACGTGGCGACCCGAGCCACTTTTTTGGTTCCCGTTTACAGGGACATTTTTATCCAGCACGCAAACAGAATCATGAGGAAGAATTCACTGAATTTGACAAAACTTTATTTTATTGAAATCATATACATCAACTTTAAATGAGTAGATGAAGATGAAGTCATAGATGAAATACTCTTTTCATCATTTGAAGCAATATTTGTATGATATTGCCGCATGAAATAAGGCAAGGAACATTGTGCAGAAATGTCATTTAATGTCAATAAGAAATGGAAGTTAACAGGAATGGTGGAGATTGAGTTATCTTAAGTCTTGAAGACCAAGAAACCTTCCTGAGTGATCTGCTCATAGGCAAATACCCCTGTTTGACTGCAGAAGAAAATTCAGGATAACTTAGCACTCTGTAGTGGTGGTGCACTGTTCTACTGTGCAGCGACACCTGCATAAATATGACCCTCGTGAAGAGACATCAGACAAAAACTTGTTCCTGCGTCCACATCCCAAAAAACCTAGACAGACGTTTTCAAAGGAACGTCTAAACAAGCCTGATGCATTTTGATTTTGAAAACACGTCCTGTGAACTGATTAGGTAAGTAGAACTTTGCTCAGTCCACATTGAGCAAAATACGTTTGGAGAAAAGGGATGCGGAATTTCATGAAAGGAACACCTCTATAACTGTTAAGCACTGGGATGGATCAACTCATGCTTTGTACTTGTGTTGCAACCAGTGGCACAGGGAATATCTCACAGGACTAGTGCACAAGTCTTTTGCAAGGAGGAATGAGCAAAAAGTCCCCAAACAAGAAATGATATAGCATTTGCAGTGCTAAAAGAGATGTTACTAGGTATTGACCATGCAAGGTCTCTATACTTTTGCTTTAGGCCATTTTTACGTTTTGTAAAAATAATAAAAAAAAAAACATCTACTTAAAATATACAGAAAAAAAATACAGAAATATCTGATCTTTAACTTTAAGCTTTATGTTCAGAGAAAGTGATGTTTCAAACAAGGGTGCCCTAGCTTTTGCATGCCGCTGTATATCTGCCACTTTAACTTATAGCTAATCTGAACAAAGCTCCTTTACATAAACCCAAATCTAAGGCATAATAAAAGGTTGGAAAATGTTCATCTTGACATGAATTGTGGTGGCTTTTGGTGCTTAAAACCCACACAAATGTTATAACTGGACTTTATAGGAAATAAAATACAAGACAAGCGTAGAAGATGGGCCCTTTAAATGGATATGCTGTACATCGCTCTTTGCATTAAGTTTGCACCGTGTTATGTAAAGGGCAAGATGCTGTCAGACATTTCAGCTGCTTAGAATACTGCAGTATTCACTGGCTTATGCTGGAGTTAGGTAAGAGTTTAGCTGGGCTAGAAAGGGACAAAGGTCTTTGACACCAAGAAGAAAAACAGCTTTCTTGCTTTATGGACTGAAGTTCGACCCAGTCCAAAATTAGAGTAGCGTTTGTGTCTCTCAGTAGGTGTGGGTCATACACCTACCCACATAAAAAAAATCTCTACCACTGCCACTGCAGAGAAGCCTGGCACCAAATGAAAGACCATAAGATGATGCAATGTGAGTCATTTTTTTTCTCTTCCTAACATTCAGCTTACACATGGGAAAGTAAGTGAAACGCTGGCTTCAAGAAAACGTCCATTTCAGCATCAACAGCTTACAGGAAAAAAAAAACCCCAAAACCTTTGAAATACTCACAAACGTTCAAGGGATGCACCACAATAAAAACAAATTAAACCAGTGTGTAAATTATGCTAATTTAATTTAATTGAATTTAATTTTGTCAGTTATTTACGCTTTTTAATAAAATCTACTTGAGAAAGTTATAAAGTAAAAAAATTTACTACTAAAAGTTTTTTTTTTTCACAGCTTCACAGCACTCATTCTCATTATCACAGCACTGGTGTGTGGCGCTTTGGATTTTTCTTTTTAAAAAAATTACATTCTAGCTTCTCATATAAATTTCAAATATATTACAAGTAGTAAATATTATCGTTTCATAGAATACTCATGCCACATAGGACAGGAAAGCAGGAAAAGCTTTACATTTGCATTAGCATCAGTCATTTGGCTGATGGTCCTGGGAATCATGGAAGGTGACCATCCAGACGTTTGCACACATTGTTTCCATGCATTGTCGACTGACAAGGGTCTGTCTTACACATTGATGCACCTTGAAATCATCCCACAAACAACAAATGACATGTCACAGGGTGTTAGAAACTGCGGTGGCCACTTCACAACAACATTTACAATGCAAACAAAAGCCGAGAACACAACAGCATTAAGGATGAACACAAATAAATGACCAGAAATGCAGCATTACAACAACGCTACATTAACTGAGAAAACTACATTTCAAAAGCGCTGCATTAACTATAACTAAATACATTTCAAAAACACTGCATTAACTGAAGCCAAATGTATTTGGTGTGTACTGCAAAAACGCTGCATTGACTGAAACCATATCATTTTTAACAACACTGCATTAACTAAAATCTAATAAATAAATAAATAAACGCTGCATTACCTAAATTGTAATTTATTAAAAAAACTGCATTAACTAAAATCTAATAAATAAAATAAATGCTGCATTAACTAAAATCTAATGAAAAAATGCTGCATTAACTAAATTCTAGTAAATTAAAAGAAATGTTGCATTAACTAAAATCTAATAAATAAAAAAAAATGCTGCATTAACTAAAATCTAATAAATTAAAAAAACACTGCATTAACTGAAACCAAATGTATTTGGTGTGTAATGCAAAAACACACACAAAAAAACAAAAACAAAAAACGCTGCATTAACTGAAACCAAATAATTTATAAAAATGCTGCAATTACTAAAACCTAATACATTTCAAAAACACTCTTTCATTGCTGTTATGTTTTCAGCTTTTGCCAGCTTTGTAAATGTTGTTGTGGTGTGACTCAGCGGGCCACCATGACAAACACCCTGTGAAATTTCCATTCCAATCTGATAATGGAAAATTCTAAAGATTGTGATGTTTTTCCATTGTCTATTAGCATCCATTATCAAACCGTTTGTCTTACTACCTTGGCAGAGGTCACAAGAGGTCACACTTTGGAGAGGAATTTAGGGAAGTCTCTCCGAGAAGCATACATTTGTGGCTTGTTGTAGTGCTTGGCTGTCCATCTTTGGCAGAAGTTATGAGAACTTTCAGAAAGCTGTAAGGTCTGAAAACTCCCTGCCCTTTAGATATGGCACGACATTTTCTTGCAGGAGAATTGGGGGCCTGGGTCTCTTGGGCCTTGGTTTATGATTGCTCAGCAAATAAGCAGAAGTTCATTCTGTTTTGGTGCCAGTACTCCTACAAGAGTAGCATTTGTACAACTCCTAACCAAAAGTTTGGGGGAAAAATTGTCCGTAAAATATTCACCTCAAATTTTAGTAATAGTTTTAAGTCTCTTGACTCGTTTTTTTTTTTTTCTTGATTTATTAATTTTTTTCTTGTTTTTTTTGGTTACATCCAGGTGATCAGCGAGCGGGATATCTTAGGGACGCATCTGGTGCGGCGGAATGACGAGCTGGCACTGCTCTACGAGAAGATCAAGATTCAGCAGTCCATGCTGAGCAAAGGCGAGGTTCAGTACAACCAGAGACTGGAGGACATCCGACTGCTCAAGATGGAAATCAGGAATCTTCGGAGGGAGAAGGGCATCCTGAAAAAGACTGTATCCAATGTGGAAGACCTCAGGTAAGCTTGGGATTCCTGATTTAGAACACACAAGCTCTGTGTGGGTCTACATTAGTCTCCACTTTGGCATGTTTGCAGTGAAAGTCTCAGTCTCTGTGAGCTTTGTTGTGCATGCGCAGCTAGACCAACCGTCATGGAAAATCACTTTCTGAGCTTCTGAGGGCTGAAGGAGGCCTTTAGTCAGGCTCTCTAGTCAGGACCGTCTCTACGCTGGGCTATTTCTGCAGTAGGTATAGGAAGAAAGAGTGGTGGAAAGCATTGGGCCACTCTAATAATGCCAGACAGTATCCATAATGGATGTGGTGTTGTACTCGCCCTTGCTTATTTTAGTAATATGAGGGCTGGGGTTAACCTTTCTGCCTGTCGGTCTGTCTCTCTCTCTCTCTCTCTCTCTCTCTCTCTCTCTCTCTCTGTCTCTCTCCTTCACTTTCCGTTGAGCTTTTGCTAAATATTTTATGAGTCTGAATTATGCACTGATATTTCCAAAAGAGCCCCACGATTCCACATTATTTCATTAATTATGATTCAGCTAAATCTTTTTTTTGAGGTTTTCCTACAGAGAGCTGTGAAAGAGAGAGAGAGAGATAGAGGGAGCGAGCAAGGGGCACATAATTGCAAACTAAATGCTAACATTCTCCTGCTAATGACAGCATTACGTGAACTCTGGGAAAAATAGTGTCGCTTTCGGTGCTACAGAGGGCGCAATCAGTGAGTCAATGCGGCTAATGCTAATGTGCCTAATACTTAATGCTGCGGGTTTGCTATGCGATTTAATCAGATCTCGCTTCATGTATGTGTCCTTAGATCTGAATCAAAGGCATAAAGGTGCAACAGCCTGAACCGATATTTATGAGTAATCAGATTCCAAACCGTGTAAAAAAATAGCTAATGTTCTTTAGCATCGGACCTGGTCTCACCCTTTAGGTTCACACTGCAACACCTGATTCAGCTCATTAAGGCTGATAATTAGGCTGGATTAGGATTTGATTGTATTCAGCAACAAGAGTGTTAGTGAGGTCAGGATGTTGGATGATCACCACCCCAACTCATCCCCAACTTATCCTAAAAGCATTGGATGGAGCACCATCATCATTCCACAGAACACAGTTTCACTGCTCCACAGCTCAATCTTGAGGGGTTTTACACCCCTCTGGCCCACGCCTGGCATTAGGCATAGTGCCAATAGGTTCATGTTTATTTGCTCCAGAGTGTCTAATTCTATTGGCAGTACTTCTCCACAGGGACCAGACAAGCTATGTGTGTGTGTAGCCGAATGCATTCATTAGAAGGGGTGTCCACAAACATTCGGACATATAGTATATTTAGTCACTGGTTATCACTGTGTCTTATTCTGGTCCTGGAGGACCCTCTGTCCTGCACATTGTAGTGGTTTCCTGCTCCAACACACCAACCTTCGACTCAAGAAGAGCTTGTTAATTAGCAGATTAGCTGGATCAGGTGTGATGGGAGCAGGGTAAACACTAAAATGTACAGCGCAGACCCAGGGCTCTGAAACCACTGCTCTAAGTGTCCACGGTTCTGTATTAGGGTCGGTTTTTCGGCTCGTTTTGTAATGTCATGTATATGGGTGAGAGGCAGCTGCTTCTAGATCAGCACTCCTGCTGTTAATGCATAGCGACCCAGGCTTGTTTCCTCTGGGTATAGAATACAAACCTATACCTGCAGAGCTTAATAATGTTCTGGGCTGGTGCAAGAGTGCTGACATTGGATCACTTTCAGTCTTCCTAGCATCACAAACGCCGTTATATGCTTGGTGAGCAGCTGATCTTAGCATTCTCACTCTGAGGTTTCTGATGCAGATTTGTTCCCTCTGGTTTTGCTGCCCAGCTTGAAAGCAATAGTACGGCGAAAAAAAGCATAAACAATTTTCACCTTACCCAAATAGAGTCGACCAGCCATGACATGTTTGGCGTCTGAAGTCTGCTTGTGTAGTCATGAGGCTTGGGTTGGAAGGAGACATATTGACTTAGCGGCGTAACATGCTGCTGTGCGATGGTCTAACAACATCAACAGCAAAACACAGGCGTTGAGGCGAAAATCAAAATTACACCTTCTACCCCCTGCTCTAAATGTAATCAGGCAGCCAAGACATGATTGGGGTCTTCTGAGGTTTGCTTCCACTGGAGCTACAAGAGTCAATGCAACTAGGCGTTTTTTATTAGCATCAATTAGCCTTGTGCAACCCACACACCTAAATCATCACTGGAAGGCCTCTTATTGGTCTGTTGTTATCTGAATAACACTGTAATCCTGAATAACATTGACATATCCATGCCATAGACATGTTTTGATAAATTACCATACTTGATGGCAATGGTCAAAAGCCGATCCGCACCGATCCGCTTCAAGTACGGCTCAACTTGACCCGACATCCCTCAAAATCCACAGAAGACAAGCGTCCAGGCTGTCCTGCACCAAAGTGGTGGAACGGACTTCCCCTGGGTGTCCGAACGGCAGAGTTGCTCGCTGTCTTCAAATGAAGACTAAAGACCCACCTCTTCTGAGAATACTTGGGCGAATAGCAGAGTGGTCACCTTATTGACTTGTGTTTAGTAGTGTCTAAACTTAGAGAGATCTTTGAATTTTTAGTCTATTCAAACTAGCTGAGGTTTTTCTTGGGTAAATAGCAAAGCACCTTTGTAAGTCGCTCTGGATAAGAGCGTCTGCTAAATACTGTAAATGTAAATAAATGTAAATGTGACACCTACATACAGTAGGCCTGAATTAATAAAGACTTATTCCAGTGAGCAGTTTAGGGTTCAGGGTCAGAAATATACATACACTCTTTAAAAGTGTACTAAAAACAACCATTTTTGGTTCCTTAAAGAACCATTTTTATAAAGTGTAAAGGACAATGTACAGCTTTAGAAATGGATATTAAGGTTCATTGCCTGTTTAAAGGTTCTTCAAATTCAAGGATTACACATATATACATACTGGCCCACCAGTGTCAATGTTGGTACTAGGAGGATTTAAGCCTGGGCCCCATCTGGGTTGGACACTGTGCATGGGGCCTAGATGGGACCCATGTGAGATTGGGGTGGGGGGTAATAATAGGACCCATTTGGAAAGCCCAACTGCATTCCAGTGACAAAGTATGTTCAAACCCACTCAGAGCCCATGCCCACCTGGAACCCACCTAGCTCACCTTCCACCCATGTGTGCCCCACATGAGCATGTTGGCAGAGTGGTTGGATATTTAACCACTTTTTTTGGCAGGTCAGGACTGTTCCATCAGCTTAATATTAGCTTGCTTTATCTGTCCCATGACCAACTTTACTGTGTGTTTGCCCCGTTTGAACGCTGAAGTGTTTTGAAATTGAAGCAAACCAATTATATAACACTTTTTACTACCCCACCCCTAAATACCAATTTTATACCAATCATAGCTCCATTCGATTAGAATAGCTCTAATAACTCAATATTTCTATTTTAATAGTCAAGTACATTTAACCCTTTAACTATTTAGCCCTACCAGTTTGTACAGAAGTCCCTGTAGTGACTGAATAATTACCACAGTGTGTAATAAGCCTTAGCGTGTTAAGAGGGGTTAAGAGCATATACAGTACATCTGCACTTTGATGCAAGTAGAAATATAAAAGACTTCCTATTGAAGTAACGTTTTACAAAGTGTATCATGAATTTAATAAAGCTAAAGTAGCATAAACTGTCTGTGAAAATAGGCACCGTGCCATAGCTGAGAACAGCAGTAGCAACCTTCCAATACATGTTGGATTAGCATTGTAGCTCCTAAAGAAGAGCAGAACTATAAGAGCAGACTTCAGACACCAAACATGTCTTTGCTGATCAACTACATTTGGAGTGAAGAGAAAGGTGTGTAAATGTGATTTTCATCCTGTCACTGGACAAGGTAAACAAGTCATAGAAACTGAAATCAAATCATCAGTCCAATAAACAAAACCTCATCACATATACAATAATAATATTATAAACATATATTATAAACAAAATATATTATAAACATAATACTTTGGACAAAGACACCTTTTTCTCTGATATGTCCCTCTGCTCTACAGTTTAACATCTCCTGTCATACCAAGCAGATGTGATTAAAGTACACTAGACTTTCATTTAAGGGTTATTCATTTAAGTTTCGCCATGTTGAAATTCTAACACTTTTACAACACAGTCCCCTTTATTTAGTCCCCTCAGGTGCTTATGATTACTCAGTTGTTTTCCATTGCTTCACTAGTACAAGCATAAGATGCCTAAGATTGCTTCTAAGCTTTCAAACAACTTTGGAGTCTGTAGTTGACCTGGTTCAACATGAGGACAAGAGCTGTGCCAGGAAAAGTCAAAGAGAAGTCAAACTCTGAGGCTAAAAAACAAGAAAACAACCATTAGAGACATCAGTTGGGATTGGGAAACCTTGGGATTACCAAAATCAACTGTGTAGAGTATCATTAAGAAGAAATAATGCACTGGTGAGCTCATAAATCTCAAAGAGACTGGTAGGCCAAGGAAGACCTCCACTGCAGAAGAAGAATCTGCCACTTCTGTCTGCCACTTCGGAACTAGCCTTCAGGAGGCAGGTGTGTATTTTTCAGAGGTTACTATCAGCCTAAAAGCCTTATTACTAAGGAGAAGTAGAAGATACTCTTCACCTTATGAAGTCTATGAATTGCAGACTTTAAGCAGGCATTGCAACACAGTACTAAAGATGGCTGCGACCTATCATTGATATGTCCTGAACATTGTGGTGCCCTGAAATGAGGGGGACTGTGCAAATCCCCTTAAATTAATGTCTGGAATTTGTACTTAAATCACATCTGATTGACAAGATTTGAAATTTGAAAAACTGTGGAGCAGAGGGGCATATCAAGAGAAAGTGTATTTTTATGGAGGTACTATAGCAAAAAAGAGCTGTAGCCTTCTTCTTCTCTTCTGAGGAGCACTTGCCTAGCTTCCATCTGTTCATGCATGCCACTAATATCCGCTTGTGTAGACTGACACGGCTTCTTCGTTTTGCACACATCGGAAGCATAAGTCTCGGCCCACACTGACATCTCGCCGTGGCGCCTGACAGCGAGGTGTCATTTTGAATGTAATTCTTACAAGAAGGTCAATAAAGGTGTTGCAGATGTTACAGTATGAAGCTCAGGCGAAGGCTGGGATCGATAGCGAGACTGGCTACATGCGTGCTTGTTCTCTCTGGGATCTCTTAAGCATGACATGGCTTGATGATGAATTGCTGGACCGAGCTCTTCCTCCCCTCTGCCCTCGCCTTCCCAACTGTGGCGCACCTCAGAAAAGGACTGCTGACCGTGAAGCGGTTTTTGCGGCAAGATCTCCATTAATTAGGGAGAGGCTGGGCCTGGAGTCGCAACCTCAGTCTAGTAGAGTTTTTTTTTTGTGTGTGTGAATACGGTGAGCTCTGCGTGTGTTCTAGACCTGCAGTGCTGCTTGAGCAGAGTTCTGCATTTCTAACTTGCTGAAATGCGTAGGTTGGCAATGCGACAGTCCATCTGATTTAGCTTCACTTGCCGAATACATCCAAGCAGGTTGATAGACCAGAGTTTTTAAATGGTAAAAAACTCCAGCAAATTAAAAGTATCAGATGAACAAGATTCATCATGCAAGAATGTGGACTGTCACAAGTGTCATCTGGATGAGTACATATAAAATCTGAATTTATTCATTTCAAAACTCTGTCAAAAAGTTATCCGATCTGAAGGGGAAGCTTTGAAATGGCTCAAGATTCTGCTTTGTTAAACAGATCTGCAGATTTAACAAAGCAATTTTCTTGTTTTGATGAAATTAAAATGCTATATTATTCATATTTTAAGAATTCTTAAATAGACTTAGGCAGTATAACGATAAAAATGGATACTGTGGTATTTAAAAATGTTCATGGTATCTCAAAATGAGGACGGGATTTCAAAGTTATGACGTGTCTGATGTTTAAAATTTCTGTTCTATGTCTATTTAGTCCAGGGCCACATAAGCTTGGTTCCCCATTTGCATTTAAGAGAGCCACAGGGTGGGGGCGCAGTGGCAGCTCTTTGATTGGTTATGGTGCGCTCTGAGAACAGGTGGGGTAAAAGCAAGCCCACCATAGCTGCAGATTTAGAAACAGAGCAGTAGTAGACTGATGTAGTCTAATCAATGTGCCTGTAAACAGTCGTGGCAGAAGAAAGCACAGGCTAGCTTTCACCCTCCCGGCACTAGTAGCATTAGTAGCAGTAGTTGTACTTTTATAAGAATTTCCAATTGTGACTCCGATTGTAGCTACCCTAATTGCCTATGACTGTGGCTGCAGTCACAGAGTGCATGTCACACTACAAGTGATGTATTTCCTGTCTTGACCTTCGATACATTGTATTTGGCCTGTGACATTCGCCTTCATCATTAAAGGCATATACTATAGAGCATGGCGTACGAAAGCATATGTAACACTTATTCTTTGATATGCCAGATTCATTCATGTGCATCCACCACAGCCTGCATCCTAAAACGTGCGCTGAGCTGCATACACACATACACCCACGGTTGTGTGATGCATCTTTGAAGCAGATTGTCATTATCCATATTTGTCAGCTTTAATGAGAGGTTCTTTCCATGTGAAATGTTTTCCAAAGGCTCGCCAGAGAATGCCGGGAGTAGACGGCTCTGGCCGAGTTTATGTGCGCTGTCCGTTAATTAATCAGAGCATTTCTGAGTAACGAGCATTACCCTACCCTACCTGTGCTTGTCGGACAGTCCTAAAGAGACACACAAACACTGCTCTCCTCATTGCCCCACCGCCTTTGCTTTTTTTATTCTATTTTATCATAAACGGTATAATTGCAGCTTTGCAAAATGACCATGGCAACAATAATAGAACCCTTCTAGGCCATAATTAAAAAAAACAAAAAAAACAACAGAAATTGAATATACATTCAAAGTACATGGAAAGAACCCAGATGCATATTTTCTCTGGCAAAACCTAGGCTTTATGCACCACAGGATGTCTTAAGTGCATTTAGTGCTCTAGGTGCGTTTATGTAACTCCTCTTGCAAGCTTGGTGGCTCGCTCTCTTTCCTGGCCCCCTCCCCCCCCTTTCCCTCGATCCCTTCCTCTCCCCCTAGTCCCTCTTCCACCGCTAGTTGGGCTAGGTGAACCATACAAAACACACCATATGTTATTCCCAGTTCCTGGCTCATTAGATGCCAAGCTACTTACTCTGGGGCTGCCTCCGACTCCACAGACAGCCAGATGGATCCCCGTCAACAGCCCACCTTTAGTCATTTCAGAATTAGCATTACATACACATTAGATCCAGTTTACCTGGATGCTAACTACAGGGCCAAGTAAGAGGGTTCCTTTTTTGTAATCAACAAACTGATTCTAAATATGTATCATGCATTTTCTAGTTACGTGAGACCTGAGTGGTGTGTAAATCAACTTAATTCATTTGTTTCAGCTAATTCAAACCCTAATCCAGAGGCACTCAAACTTGTTCCTCCTAGGGTCACAATCCAACCCTCTCTCTAATGCCAGTTCAATAGAGTGTTAATCTTGGACGCTTGTACGTGAGAAAGTGGTTCATGGATAGATAACACAATGCGGCCTTACCTCCCCACAAACCTCAATGGAAGTAAAGCCATATTTAAAATAATCCTCATCACATTTTGTCTTTCGACCAATACCCAAAGTGAATAATGTCACACTCCTTAAACATATGGCTCAAATGGTAGAGATAAAAATGCTGTTATTGACTTGTTTTATAATGTCTTTATTGAAAAAAGAATTCCAGATGGCAAAACATCTACCTTTGTGTTTATATCAAATATATCGTTCTGTACCATTTTCTCTTTGCCAGACAGACATAGCCAAACTGGAACAAAGCTCTGTCCTTCAATGTCTGGCTCTACAAAACTACAAACCAAGAAGACAGTAATAAAAATCACAGCTGGAATATGTGTTGACCCAGCCGACATTCTTACATGGGCCTTACATAGGTGAAACAATGGCTGGGTGGGTTGCAGGTGGGCAAGGGCTCTGAGTGGGTTTGTACGGGCTGTTACTGGGACCCAGTTGGGCCTTCCAGTCGTGAGCTCCATTGTTACAGCCCATCTCATCTAGCCCCTATGTGCAGTGTACAACCTAGATGAGGCGGGACTTCATATGTGTTGGGCATCCATATGTGGGGCTATCCTGGAACCCATGACCTAAACATTCTGGTTCCCAGTTGGGCTACCCATACAGGCCCCACATGGGCGGGTTATCAGGGCATTTTGTGTCAACCCTCTTTTAAACCAACATGTATGTAGTTATTTTATTTTAAAATAGCAGCATCAAGATTATTGTGATGCAGAGAGAACGCCTTTATCATTGCTACTCTGGACCCAACACACCTCAAACTGTACTAGATAACATTTGGGGGTGTCATTCACTTTCAGTGGTGGTTCTGTATCTCTCAGCTTGTCCAGAAATGCATGTGTAACACTTCCTGACTTTAAGGTGGACAAATACCAATTTTCACATAATGCTGCTTTAAAGGTCTAAGGTCTGAAACCTCACATAGACCAAAGCCTTTTACACTCTGGCCTGGGATCAGCGGTTGCCTTTTAGGTTGTAATTATGGTATGTATACATATAATGATTTGGGCAAGGGAAATTCAAACCCATATCATTTCTTTCCAAACTGTTATTTGCAGTACTGGAGCTGAGCTGGTTTCATCTTCACTCCAGAGGATTTGTGAACACTGCAGCCTCCCACATGTACCACCGAAGCGCTATCCTTGTTTAATGAGTACAGGTCGAACATTAAAGGCTTTGGGTTGAATTAAGTAACCAAGTATTAGTCAGAACAGAGGCGTCCAGATTCTGTGCATCAGAGCTTTTAATAGCTTAATTATATAAATACATATTTTTAAAACTTGCACCACCTCCCTTTTCTGTTCATTTCTCTCTTTTAAAATCACATCTGAAACAGGAGCCATGACCGGCGTGATTTGGCTGTCGACAAGTGCCGCCCTCGCTGCTTACCTACATCAAGCTTTAAGCAGCACACTGATGAGCTAACAGGAGGCTTAAATTAAGTTAGTCTGGCTGAAGTCATTTCTCTGTCCTTAGTTCTTCTACACCTTATTTAGTACTGTGGATCTTGAGATATTGCTGTCAGCTCTGTGGTACTTTGCTGTATCTTGATCACAGCACCTAATTGCTATGCCTCATCTCTACAAAACAGCACATGTTTCCTGGTCTCCACTTCCTCTCCTCAGTGTTGTGGAACAGGTGTGAAAGATCCAATTTTGTCCACGTTTCAATCATCTACCTGATGGTTTGAGGTTAGGATGAAGAACTCTGAGGTAGTGCTCCCTCTTCATTATTTAATCCACTTTGTGAAAAGTACCAGCTCTACTGGTATCCCCAGAACATGTTGCTACCACTACAATGCTCCTCACAAACTGAGAGACCACCAGGGAGGCCACCAATATACCACCAAGTGCCTGGACCTCTTTTGAATGAGGTTAGTCACTTTAAAGGGGGTGAATAATTATGTAATCTGTAATGTAAATAATTATGTACATTATATATTTGTATTTAATTTTCTGAAAAAAGTGATATGAGCCTGTCATTCATTTAAAGTGTATTTTTACATTGTTCTAATTGAAAAACATGATTTCTGGTTCAAACCTGTTTTTGCTTTGTCCAAAAGCAGATGAGCAGATTCTTCTTAAAGAAAAAAAAAAAAAAATTTTTCTAGAAATAATATTCATACTTGTATGGTTCATACTAAGCAAAAGGTTTTGATGTCACGTGACCTCATGACGTCACATCTCTCCTCTTCGAGTTTTGCCGTTTGCTATTACCTCACTCTGAATGTGAAGTCTGTGCTGTAGACAAGAACTCTTTAATGAATCTTTTGTTAGTGTTGGCATCATTTTGTAGAAATCTGTTTTCACTTTAAAATCAAAGTATTTTTTGGTCAATTATATTGACCATGATTTCATTAATCCATTTACATATAAGTAATGCTGTTACACAAAAACCTTGTATCTCCATTTTGGCAATTCTTTTTTACATATTGTGAATCTAACAGTTATCCTTTACTTGCAAAATTGCATGATGAATAGACCAGTAGAAATACTCCAAAATGACTTGGAATAAAATATTTTTACATTGACTTCTATTATAAGCTAAGAAGCTTTTTCCTTCTCCTGTAGAGTTGCTATGTTGGAGGTATAAAGTTTCTGGGTAAATGTAAATGTACAAATTATGTCTTATGTCAATATCTTCCCAAAGTCCAATAAATGTGTGCTGTGTTTCACCAGTACTGCTCTCCTCTCCATGTGGAATGGGCGGTCCTAAAGTAAGTCATGTCTACATCAGCATACCCCTGACCAATCACAAGGATAACATGGCTCTGCCCTCTTTTAGAGTCTAAGCAACCTGGAGGGCTAAAGCTAAGGCAAAACCTAGTAGGACAAAGCTCGAATGTAGTGAGTGGCTCTTATATTATATATCTTATATTATTATATCTTATATTTGTCAGTAAATAAGGCTTATTAGCTATAAACACATTCATTAGAGTATTAACACCATGTCCAGACTGTTCTCAGAGAAGTCTGAAAAGTGTGTTTTAGTTTAATGTATGTTTTAAAGTGCATTAACAGCAGTGCTGTCCTAGATATTGATCAATGTGTAAAACAGCTTAATAAGTTATTTCTGATAACATCCATATGCTTTGCTATATTGGCTCAAATTTCTTTCTATCACAGTTCGTCATCAGTAAGTACACCAAGACATGGGTGGAACTGGCTATAGAAGTATATCTATGCCGCCTTCTGTTTGTAGAGATGGATATAATGGATGAACTTTTATGGATGCTAAGGAAAATGAGTTTACTTTGAACTAGTGATTTAGATACACAGCCACTGCACATCCTACCCTCCAGTCCAAAGACTATCCCCCCTAGTGGCTAGATTCTTCTCCTCCACATATTTCCTATCACAGTTCCACAAGTTCTCAGTGGGATTTTTAGAAGTTTAGAGTGCAAATGAAGCATCTGGTGATTATCCTGCTGTGTCATTTCTTGAATTTCTCCCTGGTATGGCTTGCTGCTTTATTTAGGTGGAATTGTACAGTCATTTTTTTAATGTGCACAGAAGACGTGGATGATTTCAACAAAAACAGTTGCTAGGCATTGGTGTATGACATACAGTATGTGCTTGTGAGCAATTCTTTTTGATTACCAGTGCCAGAATACCATAATTACATCATGTACCAGCCAAAGACTTCCCAAGGCAAGCACTCCTGCTGTAAAGCATTCTTCAGTCTTCAGTGATGCACTGTCACTGGCAGAAAACATGTATGCAATTAATCTGCTGTGGGTACCTTAAAAAAACTTTTCCTTCAACATGGATAAAGCAGTGCTGGCCTGTTTTATCCACTCCACAACCAGCTGTGACATGTGTTTGAGGTCATTGTGCTGTTGGTTTCAACCATCTACACTGTAAAAGAAAAACTTTTAAAAAGTAGTTTTAAAGTAGTTTTCTTTTGTTAATTATTTTCAAAACCCTGTAAACTGACAGACATTATCTGGAAATTAATAAGCTGTCATTTTAATACTACAAATTACATTTATTTCTTATAGAAAGAATACTATATTATTCATATAGTACTTTATGTAAAAACACGCCCAATATCCAAATGATTGGTGCCAGGAGCCAATGGGAAAAGTAGAAACTGCACTGAATTTATATTTAATATTCAAATTTTTGAAGATATAACTAAGTCAGCTGTGTTAATTTAATAATACACACTTTTTTGTGAGGGTTTGTTTGTGCAATAACGTCACCGTCAATGTGTTGGCATTTTTCCAGGGATAACCTGTCTTGGGAGGGCTTATGTGAGCTGTGTTTTTGTGTTCCTCTCCTAGGATGCTGTTGTAGGCTGTAAGAACATGGTATCTGACTCTATTGCTGAGGGTGGTTCTATGATGGTTGCAGGCTAGTGTTCATTTTTGGACTAATGCAGAAACCCTGCATTAGTCCAAGAATGAACACTAGCCTGCAACCATCATAGAACCATCCTCAGTAATAGAGTAGGATACCATGTTTGTGCAACCTCTCTTAGTGTTGGGTAGGCGATGTAAAAGCTCAGGTAGTTGTATTGTTTCATTAGTGCATATATTTTGAACTTCTGTTGGTGGGGGCACCTCTGATCAGTGTCTATCCACTTGAGCTTTTTTCAAGCTCAGCTGCTGCTGCTGCTACTGCACTACCCACCAAACCGTTTTAAAATATCCAGCCTAAAATGCCAAATTTCTTTTTTCTACCACCAGTTGCCCATAGCAACTGGACATTAAGTGCCAAAGTTTGCGACTGACATTAAATTGGATATTGCAGTCCAAAGTGGGCAGATCTATTAGTCGTTTTCTAAGTTGGTAGTTGCATTCAGCACTGTTTTTCGATGTGTTTTAGGGCAACAAGCTCCCAGCCATTTCCTTCAGTGCATTAGAGAATAGAACCTGAAAATAAGAGAAAATAGTACCACTGCACTCCACCGTCCAATGAGGACCAAATAGGGTTTGTTTTTTTTATTTGAAGGGCTGCCATTAAAGACTCACTTTTGCTTCCTTTGAGAACCTTTCAGTGGAGAGTTCCTTACCAAATAAATATATATAAATTACGTTTTTTTTAAAGGCCTGTTTTGTGATGCAGCACAATGCCATTACCTTTCTCTGTGTCTGTATTCAGATTTGAACTGGAAATGGGCCAGCACTCAATAACCTGATGACATTTACATTTGCATTTACATTTACAGCATTCAGCAGACACTCTTATCCTGAACAACTTACAAAAGTACTTCGCTATTTACTCAGAAAGACTAAAATTTCAAAGATATCTCTGAGTTTAGACACTACGAAACACAAGCTAAAAGGAAGACCATAACACACTACTCTTCACCCAAGTATATATTAAAGAGGTGGGTCTTCAGACAGCAAGCAACTCTACTTTTCAGACACCCAGGGGAAGTTCTTTCTGTCACTTCAGTGCCAGGTCAGAAAAAAGCCTGGACACTTGTCTTCTGTGGATCTTAAGGGACGGTGGGTCAAGCCAGGCCGTACTTGAAGCTGGAAGGGCTCTTGGAGCAGATCGGCTTTTGACCATTGCCATCAAGTACAGAGGGGCTGGTCCATTCTTGGCTTTGTAGACAAGCGTCAGGGTTTTAACTGTGATGCAGGCAGAAGCTACAGGAAACCAGTGAAGAGAACGCAGCAGTGGAGTGACATGGCTGATGAGTTACCTGAACTCAAATGGTTTGAGCAAAATGCTTGCCTTAAACCCAAATAATACTCTTGAGTGATCCAGGTGATTAGTTGTTTTGATAAAGTTGACAATACTCAAACAGAGGTTCTCACAACTGGATTACACAAGAGAGCAAAAAAAAGAACAAGAACTTTCTTCTAAGTAACGTGTGGACTTGAACAGGAATGTAGCTAAACCATGATAGCACAAATTTGCATTTTTGCATCAGTAAACCACACTCAGCATAAGAGAGAGATCAACAATATCACCTTACAACCATCAACACTCAGAACAAACAGCTACACTACACCACAGATGAAGGCAGCCTGGGAGGAATGAATACACAGTGATGGTGAGTGAGGGGCGGGGCAGAGAGGTGGGGTGCAGGCACTGTATGCAAATAGATGGTGCCAGGAGCCAATGGGGAAAGGTATTAGGTTTTACTCCTCAAAGTTGCACTGCACAAACAAAAGGCACACCCAAAAGGTCACCATATTTCACTGGAACAATTCAGTTAACTCAACTGAATAAAATGACCTTAACTGAACATTTGCCAAAAATTAACTGAGCGTGTATCTCAACTATTCATGTTCATCCCAACTTTCTGTAACATTTAAGTAACATTAGCTTAATTAATTCAGCAAGCAGTGCAGTTAGGTTGTACAGTGTGGCATTTAGGTTTACCATTTACCAGGTTTTTAAATGATATTTCATTATAAATATCAAAGTATGTCAACAAAACATGAAGAAGTTTTAAATGATAAAGTATAAAATTATATAATTATTAGTTCAATGTTTTTTTTTATTAGAATGCTATCCTGGGAAATTACAGGACACAGGTTTAGACAGAAGAATTGCTAAAAAATGCTGAGCCTCGAATTCATGTCTGTTCATGTCATATCTGCAAAAGAACTGACACATGCCTCCTCCTCCTCCTGCACAGCCAGCCACCGTCAATTCCACTGGCTGCAACACAACCCCAAAGCATAATAGATCCACCCCAAGCCTCACAGTTGGCATGGTGTCCTCTTCTTTTACGATTTTAATTTTTTCTTGCAAATGTATCTTTGCTGACTTTGGTCAAATAGTTCTGTATTGACTTCATCAGTCCACAGCACTTTCCAAAAGTCTTGGCTGGCTAGATGTTCTGTAGCGTAGAGTGGAACAGGGGACCATCCTCTTGACTCAGCTAAACCTTCCTGCAGATTCTTGGCAGTCATACGGGGTTCGTGATTTGTCCTTCTTACAGCATACAAGCAGTTCTCTCCCGAACTTTTCTTGGCCTTACATGTATCAGCCTTAAAGCAACAGTAACAGTGATTGCCTAACCCTTTAACACTCCAAAGGCTATTGCACACTAAGTCGTATTTTTAGTAACTACAGGGACTCCCGTGCAAACCGGCAGGGCTATTGCTTGGGAATAGAAGTGTGTAATAAAACTTTGTCCATTTCAGTGGTTACTTTTAAGGTACTGTAAGTATAAACACAGGAATAATGTAGAATACAAACAATGCAATGTAAAAGTTCTTTAAGAAATATTTTGGTTGAGGAGTAGGTTGTTCTGTGAATTTTGTATTTTGGTCATTTATGTCCAGTCAGCAGTTATAGTTCACTCCTAGCACATTGAAAAAACATAAGCATTCTGTTGTGGCTTTTTATTTTGCAGAAAATGAAACATCCTTTAGATTGTTTTCATACTTTTGTTATAATATGACATCACAAATCTATGAAAGCATAGTACAGAGTTGAAGCAGTCTATACAGAAGGTAAATAGAACTAATAGCATAACTCACAATGTTATTAAATCTGATTATTTCATTGGAATACCATAGCAAAACAAACTCTCAAAGACTCAAAGACTCTAACAGACGCCCAGGCTCCCTCATTCTCAAAACTCCATTCTCAGATTCTGATCAGGGAATTTCTGATGCTAGAGATCTTCTGAAAGTTATTTTCTAAATGAACAAGTGGCATCTCTTCTGCTCAGTTTCAGTAGTTCCAAATAGCTTTTACGTGTGCTTAATGGTGAGTTTTTATAGGTGAGAGAGTTTGCTAAGTGGCATAAATGCAATAGTACAGCTTTCTAGTGGCTTTCTAATGAATATTTCTGCAAAGTGCCAAACTGATTTTTTTACACTTTGATTTTCCTGATAGAAATGTGATGTTCAGATGCTCACTTCACACAAGCTTGCTTTAATATAATGTTATGTAATGTAAAAGGAATATGGTCATGAGTATGTCCTATATAAATAAATATAACACATATACATTAGTTGCAAACTTTCAGCTGCCATAAACAAATCAAACAAGACCAATTTAAATAGCTCAACACAAAATAACAGAAAAGAAGTGTTTTCTCCAAATTCAACAAAAAATGCTACTTTTAACGACGACTTCCATCTCAGTATTATTCATGACAAGTGTCTTTAGTACCTAGAACCCTTCTGCTGTTCTGACCTGCTGCAAACGTGCTGCACAGCCTTACACCAGCTTCTGGCAGTGTTTTTGAAAAATCTCTGCTCATTCCTCATGGACAGTGTCCTCCAGTTCACTATTATTTATGGGTTTATGTGCAGCAACCACCATCTTCAAATCACACCAAAGATTTTTAAAGGAGTTCAAGTCAGGCGACTGAGACGCCCACTCCAGAATCTTCCAGGACTTCTTCTGAAACCTTGAAAGACTTGGTTTGACCATTATTTGATTCTAAGTATTTATTGTGGAAGGAGAAACATGCCTGCAGTCCCTCTTCCCTAATCCAGCATCCTATAAATTCCATCTCTACCTTGTTCATGTGTTCACAGCAAATCTTTGCAACCCTTCACCTGCCCTGTCTACTTCCTTTTAACCTTGCCAGGGGGGACTGGCTTCCTACTATAAACAGAAGCCACACAAACTCCAGTCCAAAGTCCTCTGACTTCTCCTCCCCTCTCATACAGTTTTCTCCCAATCGTCATAAGCTGAAGGCCTTGTCCGAACTTATTAGTACATGAAGTCATTTTTTTCAGGTTAAACAGACGAACCACTGTTTACAATGATTATATTTATTTATTAAAGATATGCATCCTTATGAACTACAAAGACAGCTGCAATCGTTCATGCGCTTCAATTCCATGCCACTTTATTGATTCTGTGTATCTGCATTTACAGATGTGTGTATGTGTGTGTGTGTGTGCATTGGGGTGGGCTCCAGCGTGTGTCTTGCACTTTGTAAAGGTGTTTGATTGAAGTTTAAGGCAGCGATATCAACCCTGCCATCCTCAATGAATCAATCCAGGCATGCCTCTCTCTCCGGCTCTTCCTGCCTGTCTCTCTGCATTTCAAGGCCGATACTTCCCTACAGAAAGCAAGCGGCAGACGGAAAGTGGGGGGGGTCGAAAATGAAAACTAAAATATCCCAAATATATATATATATATATATATATATATATATATATATATATATATATACGTGCGGAAAACACCCCCAACGCGCCACAAGCCTCTTTCCGAATCTCACCCCACCCTGATTTATTTTTCATAGCTAGAGGAATTATATTGTTGACACGGAAAGATGGATGACTTGTTTTCTGTTAGCGGACAGTGATGTATTCGTCTGAATTCGCCTGCGTCGCCTCAACGGTGACAGCTGAAAAATAAGAGCTTTGCCAAAATCACAATTAAAACGCATAAATTAAACTCACAGCCAACAGAGCAGGAACAAAAGGGAAGGCAGCCCCCTTGTGTGCCAGTCACATTTTCACAACCTGTTGAGGAGAAGAGTGCTGGCATGCAGCTATTCAGACGTATACAAGGGGCTGTACTTTCATGGCTCTTGCGCATATAATATAGTGCATTTACTGTAAAAAAAAAAGAAAAAAAGAAAAAGAAAGCCTCCTAGAATTGCCTAGAATTATCACCACCATGTAAACCACTAGGTACAGAGGACTTCAGTCTGTACAAGCAGAGAAATCGCTCAGAAAACCAGAAATAGACGACATAATGTTTCCTGTACTTGAGAAAAACAGTGGAAAGTATTAGAACAGTGTGCTGAATCATAGCAAAAAAAAAGAAAAACTGTTCCAGTTATGTCATTGGCAATGATTCAGACAACTTCATCGCATCACCATGACTTTCCCATTGAGCCACTTGCATGCACAAGCTCAACCCCAGGGGAGACTGTGTGGATCAACAACCATCTAACTAATGCACCTCATTCACACTCAACAGTTTGAACGACCAAGAAACAGGGACTAATTTCCCCTTCAGAAGCTAAAGCAGTGTTAGCTTTAAATCAGCTTTATGCAAGAATAAGCTACCCTCAGGACATGCTTTACACATGCATTTCTGGACAAGCTGAGAGATACAGAATTGTCACTGAAAGTGAAAGAATCGTGATAGGCTGACAAAGTAGAGTCATTTTACAGTATTTTACACTAAGATGGCTTGGATTAAGCAGTTACACAGCTCTGACAAGCATTGCCCTGTCCATTTCACCAATGGTACATAGTGCAGTTACTAGCATGCCAGGCACAGAGTACCAATGATAGAGGCGTTATTCTCCTTATTATAAGTCAGTCGAGCATCACTGTGATTTTAAAGCTCTCATTTGAAGGTAAACCTGCTACATATTGTTGCTTTAAATTTTTCTTGGAATCTTCAGACAAGCAAATTATCTGTAAATAATATTGTTTTTTAATTTTGTGGATGTGCTGGTAATTTATCTATTTTTTTGTAAATGAAAGTCTTGCCATCCTTTTGCTGCTGTGAGACTGTAAATTCTCCCACTGTGGGACAAATAGAGCATTATCTTAAATACATGAGAAAGTTTATCAATACAAATAATTCATATAATTATTCAAATAAGTCAGAATTGGTTTCTTTGTCAACAGTTTCTTGGTTTTTGGAGGTTTTGTTCCCTAAAAGATGCAAATCTTGCATTCTGAAGGCTACACAGATAGATAATTTAAGGTGGAATAGAAAACTTCATGGTACAGACTGACTGCAATGCCCAACAGCACAAGAAGACATATTGACATATTGTCGTAAACTTGGTAATTTCCTCAGAAAATCCACATAAAGTAGAACTGAAAGCAACTACTAGGGCTAAGTGCCTGAACTCTGGGAAAACTCTGGGAGATGTATGTTTTATATGTTCTCAGATTAAAAAAAGAGTGTAATTTTCTTTGGAGCTAGACTGCAAAATATAATGAAATTCGTTCTAAATGAAAAAAAAAAACCTGGAAAATTGGTCATGATGATTTGACAGCATGACTAGTCCCCTTTAAGGCTGAGTTGTACTTTCCACAGGAAAGGTCAACGTGTTTGTTAAATAGATTGTGAAGTGAGTGTGAAGAACCTTTTAATGGTTTAAAAGAACCATTGCTTGATATAAAAGGTTGCTTATGGACCCAAAAGTGGTTTTGAAAGCCCACCGTCTGCTATTTCTGGCTTAAAACAAGAATTCACTTACCTGCTGTCTTGCACATTAGTATCTATTGTTATTTCATTTACTCGGAGACTAAAGTAGCTGCATTTAAGCAAAAATCCATTTCCATGCATCGAAATGCCGCTGTTTCCTCAGTTCCTAATGCAATTAAGAAATAGCAGTTAGCAAGAAAGGTGGCGGTCAAAGTGAGGTCTCGTTAACCAAGAAAACTTTCTGAGAGGACTGCTCATAGGATTGCTGGAACAAAAAAAACTTTGACTTTGGCCTTCAGGAAGATTTAGCAGACTCTGTAATGATGGTGCACTGCTCTACTGTGCAGCAACACCTGTACAAACCATCATGCAAGAGTCATCAGAAGAAAACCTTTGCTGCATCCTCATCATTCTTTCAAAAAGGTACTATAAAGGTAGCTTTGTTCATCAAGTTAAAACTAAACATACCCTCAAAAATGTAGCATGGCCCTCTGGGTCCAGTTGGGTTCTTTAAGGGCAGTTTTACACTAGCATTTTTCCCCGGACCTGAGAGTGCTTGCTCTGACATTGAAAGCCCAGTATTGAGCCAGCGAGCAGCCTAGAGAACGGCTCTCTGGTTCTCCAGAAATTGGCGGTCTGGGGTTCACTTCAAGCAAACTCAGGCACCGTCTGCTGCACATGCTCCTGGCGCTGCGTGCGGGATTGTCTGATTGGTTTATTATGTCATGTGACTGATTTTGCTAAAAACTTTTGCTGGTGTTCCTGCATGGTGAAATGCCATGACTTCAGAAAGCACAGGACAATAAGGAAAAGCCATAAACGTATGAGCCTCGGCTCTACCATTTTGCAGAAATGCAGCGTTCGGAATTGCGCATTCAGTTAATGGTTTGTAAGGAATTCTTTAGTGTAAAAACAAACCAGTGATAATGAATCCGTCCCCTAAACGTCCCCCAGGCTTTTGTATTTGGGACATATGTGAAACCACCCTAAAGCTTCACTACAAAGAGAAAGGTGTACTTTTTGTTACTTTTCATAATCAGTTTTAAATTGAAAAATGAAGTTAAAGAGTGTATGGGGGCAATGCAGTAACTCAACTGCAGAGAAATATGTAGTAAATAGGTCCCTATGCATACATTAGAGGTACCCTTGAGAGTACAACAACTCCAGTGATAATTTGGTAGCTGTCAGTATCTTCGTACTTCAGCTGCTGTTCTGCATTTTGTGCCGCTTCATCTGCATCTGTGCCGCCATGTAAATACAAGCATTTTCTCATGCATGATGCAACAGCAATCTAGAGCCATGCATCATGCATGTGAAAATGCTGGTATAAACCTGGAATGAATACTGCAACTGGTCTCAAGCTAAAGCAGTTATAGTGGGTATAGAATGATTAGTGAATAGGGCAAGGCCTACATATAAGATGCAGTCTTTCTGCTTTAGAAAGACCTTTCCCAAGGTTTTGGTGTTTGTGTGTGTGTGTGTGTGTATATGTGTGTGTATGATGCAACAAGGGAATACTTTTTGCTGGAAACCTTGAGCTCTGAGTCAGTTTACCATCAACATCCCTCAGTGTCCCTTTAGATTCAGACAGCACAGGAAAGTGGGCTACAACTTTAAACTGGGTACAAATTTAATACACTCTGAGCAACAAAATGGGTTCTACAGTATGCAGTACCAGAGAACGGTTCTTTGACTCGTGAAAATAGTGGAACCCTTTTTTTGGTGTTAAATTAAACCAATTTTAAAAGGTCCTTTGCAGAACCATCTGCAACAGGTTACAGGCAGTTAACAGTAATGATGGAGGTCAAGTTGAGGTCTAGATGGCCGAGAAAGCTTTTAGAACGCAGTCAGTTTGCAATCAAATGAAGCCCAGTTTGACTGAAAATGCTTCAGGAACCTTCAGGGACATTAAGCAGACTATGGACATGGATAAATATGACCCTCATGGAAAAGTCATCAGAAGTAAAATGTTCCTGCATTCTCTCAATAATATTCAGTTTTTGAAGGAACACCTAAACAAGCCATGTGAACCCTGAACAGTTTTGCTGTGGTGAACTAAAGTACATTTGACAAAAGAAGGGTTCAGAATTTCATTAAAGAACATGTCTCCAACTGTTAAGCACTGGGTTGGAATAGTCATGCTTTGGGCTTGTGTTGCAGCCAGTGGCGTGAGAAACATTTTACTGGTACTAGGAAGAATCCCAGCAAATTCTGGATTCAAACATCACATATGTTAAAAAAAAACCTCAAGATTCAAAATAGGTCGCAGGATAATGAACTCAAACTCACCTCAAAATCCACAATGGACTCATTCCAGACGTGCAATCTGAAGGCTTAGCCATGGCCCTCACAGTCTTCTAACCTAACCATCACTGACAATCTTTGAATAGACCCTTAAAAGAGCAGTGCATTCAGGATTGCCCAATAATCTCACAGAAAGACTCTTAGCCTCTACAAAAGTCATTTACAAGCTGTACAATACTTGCCAAAGGGAGTGTTACTAAGCATTGATCATGCAGGGTGTCCAAAAGTTTGCTTCAGGCTCTTTTCCATTTTTTTCCTCTTTTTGAAACTGTAAAATGAAAAATGAATAATAAATTAATATAAAAGAAAAATACAAATGAAAGACAAACATATTTAACTAATAAACCCTTCAGTTTTTACATTTTGACCAGGGGTCCCCAAACTTTTGCATGCCACTTTAACCAATTCTAAAGAAAAAAATGACCCCAGACAAAATTCAAACATTCCTAGGCGTGAAAGCTACTCATTATCAATTAGCATTCTGTCGTTTGCTTAAAGCTAATTAGTGTCAGCTAGCTTTTATTCGCTTGCTTAGCATTTTTTGGGTGGAACCGTTCTGATAGAACGTGGAAGTGCGACTGTGTTTTCAGGAAAATAGCCCTTCTAGACAAATGACACCAGTTTAAAGACTCAGCTAATAGCGTTTTTTTTCCCCGTTGGAAATGACTCCGCTGATCGATTTAGCATGTTAACGGCAAACTCCCCCATAAATTCGAGCTGAGATGCATTCAGGTAATGAGCTATGCATTATCATCATCTATCTCCCCTTGAGTTACGGTGCAAACTCCTGGTGCATACCGCTTAAATGGAGGATAATACGTTTACACTTTGCCACTCAATTGGTCAGCATATGGCTCCACTGACACTGTCTATACGTCTTGGGGGGTGGGGTGGGGAGGGGGTTTTGTAGGGGTAGACTGGAGGGATTTACAGACTTTGATAATATCAGTAGGGAGGTGCTGGATGGAATTGGCTTTGATGGAACTGGTGCGGAGGACTCAGACTTTGATCCATTACTCCGGTTGAGGATGCTAAATGGAGGGCGTGCGAGGGCGATATGAGCTAGCTGGGGAAGGCACACCTAAAGTACCTGCTTTCCTAGCTACATTATAGACAAGCTTATTTGCAAAATGTACTCTCCCCCTTTCTCTCTCCCCTCCAGTCCCCTCGCTTACCGCCAAACCTTCTCCACACTGCCTTCTCGTATCTCTCCTCTGAACTAAATAGGCCTTTTTTTCCACGCTACAGCGAATTTATTTCTCCTTTTGTGTTTCGAGAGGCGTTTTCTTGATGTTGAAAAGCAGCTTTATGCTTTTGCAGCCATCGCTAGAGCCGCCACTGCTAATAAGTTGGCAGATGGAGCTTTCAAGTTGTTTATTTGCACAGTGAATTACCACTGTAGCGGGTCAAAGGCGCCCGCCAACTGCTGCTGCATTTGCATTAACTGGCACAAGTGTGTGTATGTGTGAATGTGTGTGTGTGCACTTGTTTAGTGTGAGCGCTGCAGAGAGGGAAAGGTTAGCTTGGATGCGGTTTTGAGGCTTGAACTGCTATCAGATCCATTCAGATGTGTTCACTCTCTCTCTCTCCATGTACGTCTGTCCCTCTTTACCAGTGTATGTCGTCATTTTAAGTAAAGTGTGGTCATTTAAAAAGGTGCTAGAACCAAATTAGCCAAATACCAAGCAGGGCTTTCAATTGCCTTATCTATGGCCTGCCCACAACAGTCGCACTTTCATAGCTACTGTTGCCATTAGAGACACTACAAGATAATTATGAAGGTCTGTGAATTTGAATTGACAGCATATATTTCGCCCCCAGAACAGAAACCGATTCTGGACCCACCTAAAAAAAGAATCCTAGAATCTGAACTTTACTCCTGATTCGTTAGATTGTGCAGCCTCGCAACAGTTGCCATGGACGAACGCATTCATTGGGCAGGGGTCAGTTTTAGACCCCATGTTTGAATGTGACTGTCAACTAATCAGTTGTTGTCTTTCGGCTGCAGACGAGAGCTGTACCACGTGCAGAAGGAGCTGCTTAAAGAACGGACAAGATGTCAAGCCTTGGAGGAGGAGCTTGAAAATCCTATGAATGTTCACCGATGGAGACGACTGGAGGTGTGTGTAAAATAAAAAGCAGATGTTTCATCAAGATAAATAAAATAAATGTTTATCGTCCTCCAAAAGAAAAAAAAAAAAAAAAAAAAAAAGGTAAAACCATATTTTCCCACCTCAGGTAGTTTTTATTATTATAGTTATAATTATTTTTAATATTATTATTTTCATTTATATATGGGAGTCATGTTTCCAATAAAAAGTTAAAAGGTGGTGAATTACATTCTCTAGTGGTTGCAGTTATTTATGTGGACAAGTTCCTGACCAAGAACACATGCTAAAAAATTAGCAAAATATTAATTTATAAAATTAATGTATTACAGTGTGTGCAGAATTATTAGGCAAGTTTTTTGAGAGGATTCTTTTTATTATTAAACAACAACTATGCTCTCAATCAACCCAAGAGACTCAAATATCAAAGATTAATATTTTTGGAAGTTGGTGTGGGTTTTTTTTTTGGGAGGATATCTGTTTGTTCAGGTAACCATTACTGTGCAGAATTATTAGGCAACTTAATAAAAAACAAATATATACCCATCTCACTTGTTTATTTTCACCAGGTAAACCAATATAACAAAATTTAGAAATGAACATTTCTGACATTCAAAAACGAAACCAAAAACAAATCAGTGACCAATGTAGCCACCTTTCTTTACGATGACACTCAAAAGCCTTCCATCCAATGATTCTGTCAGTTGCTTGATCTGTTTATGATCAACATTGCGCGCAGCAGACACCACAGCCTCCCAGACACTGTTCAGAGAGGTGTACTGTTTTCCTCCTGTAGATCTCACATTTCATGAGGGACCACAGGTTCTCTATGGGGTTCAGATCAGGTGAACAAGGGGGCCATGTCATCATTTTTTCTTCTTTTAGACCCTTACTGGCCAGCCACGCTGTGGAGTATTTGGATGCTTGTGATGGAGCATTGTCCTGCATGAAAATCATGTTTTTCTTGAATGATACCGACTTCTTTCTGTACCACTGCTTGAAGAAGGTGTCTTCCAGAAACTGGCAGTAGGTCTGGGAGTTGAGCTTCACTCCATCCTCAACCTGAAAAGGTCCCACAAGTTCATCTTTGATGATACCAGCCCATACCAGTACCCCATCTCCACCTTGCTGGCGTCTGAGTCGGAGTGGAGCTCTCTGCCCTTTACTGATCCAGCCTCGGGCCCATCCATCTGGCCCATCAAGAGTCACTCGCATTTCATCAGTCCATAAAACCTTAGAAAAATCAGTCTTAAGATATTTCTTGGCCCAGTCTTGACGTTTTATCTTATGTTTCTTGTTCAAAGGTGGTCGTTTTTCAGCCTTCCTTACCTTGGCCATGTCCCTGAGTGTCGCACACCTTGTGCTTTTTTAAACTCCAGTAATGTTGCAGCTCTGAAATATGGCAAAACTGGTGGCAAATGGCATCTTGGCAGCTTCACGCTTGATTTTCCTCAATTCATGGGCAGTTATTTTGCCCCCTTTTTTTTTCCAACACGTTTCTTGCGACCCTGTTGGCTATTTGCCATGAAATGCTTGATTGTTCGGTGATCACGCTTCAAAAGTTTGGCAATGTCAAGACTGCTGCATCCCTCTGCAAGACATCTCACAATTTTTGACTTTTCAGAGTCCGTCAAATCTCTCTTCTGATCCATTTTGCCAAAGGAAAGGAAGTTGCCTAATAATTAAGCACACCTTATATAGGGTTTTGATGTCATTAGACCACACCCCTTCTCATTACAGAGATGCACATCACCTGATTTACTTGATTGGTAGTTGGCTTTCAAGCCTATAGAGCTTGGAGTAGGACAACATGTATAAAAAGGATGATGTGATCAAAATACTCATTTGCCTAAAATTTATCTAGAAATTTATTTGCATTCATAATTTAAAGATTTTATTAAAACATAGTTTTCCCTTTCTGCTATGTAAAAGAAAAGAATCTCAGAATCCAAAGAATCCATTGCTCTAAAGGCTTAAGTGATGTCACACCCTCTCAGTGATGTCATTTCAATCAGTACTTTCAATCAGTGTCATCAACAGTACTTTTGTTATAGACAAAACAAGTGACGGACACACACAAATCATACAAATATAAAACAAATACATTTTTGTCAATATAAATACAAACAAATCACAAATATACATTCACAAAAATATATATTTAGTACAAAGTGTTTTTATTTTTAGTTATTTTAATATATCTTATATAAATATATATATATATATATATATATATATATATATATATATATATATATATATACACTGCTCTCTAAGAAATAGTACTTCACCATATATCACTTGAATGAAAAGCTTTGGAAACTTTAAAAGCACACTTTGGCATCTCATCAAAAAATTACAATTATTGTCCAGTTTGAAAAGCAGTTGGATGGTTTCATGTGACTCATGGAAGCTCATGCTGGCCTTCACCCCACCCATGCTGGCTTCATCATGTGACAGGGGAGTCCTGGTTAGTGGGTGGGAATTGGCAATCGAGAAATGAGCAAATTAGAAAGGATTTCAAGCTTTTTAAAGGTAGCGAAAAGGGTTCTTTGATGTGTGTGACATGAACACATGCTCTTTGTTCTGTCTTGATAGTAGAACACCTCAGACGTGGGTGTCTGAGAAGGTAATTGAGGTTATGGAAAATGGTCTTCAAGTCTGGAGGGTTTAGTTGCAGCGTTTTGGTCAATATCACTCATTCTTTCATTCTCTCTCATTCAATCTCTCTCTTTGCTTCCTTCTCATTCCCTGCAATTCTCTTGCCCTCTCTCTCCCTCTCTCTCTCTCGCTTTCTAAATGGTTTTCCTGCAGGCGAGTGACCCCAGCACCTTCGAGTTGATCCAGAAGATTCACTCTCTTCAGCGGAGGTTGATAACCAAAAGCGAGGAGGTGGTTGAGAAGGAGCTTCTGCTGCAGGTAAACACTCTGCTTTCATTTACCGTTCTGAACAATCCGTCACGTCCTATTGGTTGCCGCCGGGCACTCCGTGTCCCCTGGCGACGGCTCATAAAGCACCAATGGGGTCAGGTCATTGGGGGGAGGAAGAATCGATCGCAAAAGGCCTTGAGAAGTGATTCTCTCTCTTACGGCTTTCAGAAGAGGACCAAATACAGCTTTATTTAATGTACTCCCATGTACCTGGACTGTCATTTGTGTTTTTGGAATTGTGCGTTCTGGATCCAGCCTGAAAAAATACAGATATGTACGCTGTACATGTGTGTGTGTGTGTGTGTGAGCATGAGAATGAGCATGAGTTCCTGCAGTAAAATCGAAATGTTCCATAATAAAAAACAATTCACATAATTGTTAACATAAAAGGCTGTTACACATGTTTTTTTTAGTAAGAAATAGCTCAAACCATGATTTAGAATTTTTGAATGTGTTAAAAATCATTGACAGAGCTGTAGATGATTCTTAAGTTACTGAGAATAATGGAGGAAAGAAGAAAGGCCATCACTATCAGTTCTACAGTTCTTTTGGACAGTAATAGAGTTTTTAACCTTTTGAACACTATGTTTATAATTAAGTGTAATGCAGAAGTTACTATGAATTCTATATGAATCAACAGTTAAGAATATATTATGTGTAGTCCAACAAGGTTCTACTTAACGGTCTATGAAAGTGAAGTTAATTGTGAGAGAATTGCAATTATGTGGGTAAAGAGTGGGCTTATATACATGGTGTAAGGAGTTTAAACTGAGAAACATTACCCCCCCTCCAAAAAAAATAAATATATATAAATACTGTAATCATGGGTAAAAGTGCATATATGAAAAGCACCTTTCATTGTAAGACAGAGCAGCAGCTGAATTTAATTTATGCAATAGCATTATGCAAGTTGTCATGCAGCTAATCATTGCAGATTCACTGGGAAACACAATCTTTTTCAGTGTTTTCTGTGCGAATAATCAAGTTTAATCAATCAAGCCCAAAATAACTTGGACACGCATTAAAATTAAGGATTTTATTTAAGGTTCCATAAATACTTCCATAAAACTTTTAATTGATAGACAAAACTATTGAAAGAAAAAAAACTCCACATAATGTAATGATTCTGCAGTCTTGGCAATGTCACTGTGGTGGCACCCTCAATGGAACATTTTAAATACCATATTGGGCTGTATCCTTTTTAATTATATATTAAAATATATAATTTTTTTTTTTTTTTTTTTTTGTCTCGCCTCGACTTCAGTGTGTTTTTTCTACTTAAAAAAGTTCTGGAAAGGTACAAATATATCTCCTGGGAAAGTACATTACATTAGATTCAACTTTGTTATTGTTCAGTCAGTACAATGCAACAAGTGCAGAGAGTAACACTGAACCACAAAAATGTGCCATAAATAATTTTTTTTGTATTTGTATATCTGTGATAAACATGGTAAATATAACAAGGTATAGAATAGGTTTGGCAGGTTGACAGTTTTGTTTGATAGATAGATAGATCGATAGATCGATAGATAGACCAAAAGTGTCTTCTCTTTGTGGCACATGTTTTGAGACTGCATTTCATAAGGGATGATCAAAAGAATAATGAGTAATGAAGTTCTTAATAGAAGTTGTGACTGAAAGGTCTTTGTTTTTCCTTTTCATTTAGTTCCTAAAAGAGCAACCTTTCTCTCTGCCAGATTATTACTGTGGCCAACTTTGAGAGATGTCAACAGTTCTGTGATCGTGTCCCGTGACTAAAATCTAGGAATTCTCAGCCAGATAAAAACTAAAATTTTTCAAGGTCAACCTGAATGCTAACGTTTGGCATGGTAGAATGAAACACCAGCACTGCCAATTCACTGCCCAATCGCCCAATGATTGAATATAGGCTGAAATTTGTAGGGTTATGCTGTTTAACAGATACCATGCCAAGGCTATAGTATTACTGTCTGCCTGTCATTTCTCTTTTAAAACAAGTAGTTGTGACATTCTGATTATTGTCGATTATTTCAGGGGTTTTTTTAGGTCTAGTAAGAGACTGTGTGCAGCTAACAGTTGTGGATTTGGCAGGGAGAGACTGTATTAAAAAAACACACTTCAAGAAGTTCAGTAAAAGTTGTGGCTGTATTAAAATGTGATATTTTATTTGGCCTAGAAAGTGTAATTAATATAATACTTAAGGATGTATTTGTGTAGGTCATGCCATACTATCGGCAATCAACCTGCTTGTATGAGAGCTGTATTGTTCAATGGTAAAACCTGACGGCCTGTTCTGAGAATATCCATAGACGGCTTTTTGTTGGTACGATAAAACCCCCATGTTCAGTCAGGAGATCCACAGGGTTTAATTAAAAGGGAGAGCAAGCAAACCTGGATGAACCAGTCTGTTCAAATAAGTGGGTTTCAGTCGACCACACTTGCTTGATGGTTTAACATGTATTGCTTGATTTACAATTGATCCTGAAGGCAAACAACTTTTTTTATTTGATAGTTTGGGGGGTTAAAATATGCATAAATTAAAAAAGTGCACTACCTGTCTGTGTACAGATACTGCCCAAACCTAATTTGATCTGTTTGCAGCACTGAACACCTTCAATCAGCGCAGCTCAACAGCAGCATTTCAGGCTTGCTGTGATTTGCACGAAATTGAATAAAGAACACAAGTTAAAGTAAGAAATAGGCAAATTATAAACATATTAAGTGATTAAATAGTTAAATCTTGGAAGAAGGGACATGCATGGAGCCAAATTTTGCCAATTTAATGTCCTTTAAATTCACACATTTACTTTTCCGTGTACTAAATTGAAATTGATTGGACTGACTATTTTTTTTCTGGATGTCCAAGGACGTTCTTTGTTTCCTGAAATGTTTGTATTTGCATTAAAACCATTTTAAAGAGTTAAAATTCTCCTAGCATTGAATCGTCTTAGGTTGTTGTGTGTATAGCGTTGAGCTCTCTTTAAAGTGTACTCTAGGTTGAAAGATTAAACAGTGTAATTTGAAAATAAAGATGTTGCTGAGGTTCCAGATGGATTGAGAGAGGTTTTTCAGTAATAATGTCGGCTGTTCACCTGAACTCTAGGTGTTGATATTGGCTACTGCTTGAACAGAGGGATTCATGCGGAGTGGAACCAAATGTATTTTTTTATTTATTTATTTTTTTGGTTGGTAAATCATTGTTACAGTCCGCAACAGTGAAGGCTATCAAGTGTCAGTGTTCTCCGGCCTCATGCAGCCGTAGCAACAAAAAGCCCACCAGCTATAACAGAAGAGAATAAAAGAAGAATATAAAAAAATTGCATGGTTTCTTTTCGGGGCTCAAAGGTTTTTATTAGAGTGGTATCTCTTCTATGTTTTCACTGTCTCGTTTACTCTAGCTGTTACAAAGGGATTCTGATTGCGATTTTCATACTGCGTGACGGAGCTTACCCACTTTGAAGGTTTAAGATTGTTGTTCTCTGCTTGATTCTGTTCGAAGTTGAGAGGATTTTGTTTTTCTGTACTATTCAAATGGAAGTTTTAGTTCTGTGAGAATGTCAATAATGCATTAACACTGCAAATTACCTCTTAAAACACCACTAATTTGTACTGTGGTTAATAAAGTTTGACCCTTCAAAACATTTCTAGTTTCAGTCCCATTATACCAGGTGCTTGCATGCTGTACTTTTACTGTCTTCAGTACTTAGTATATGTGTAAGTTCCTAAAGAATTGCTTTCAAACAGATCTGTATATAACTGAAAGCAGGGGCTGAATGCAGTAATGAACCATGCCCATATTAGAGCTCGGCCTTTAGCACAGATCATTAATGTCATAAAAGAGAGAAAAAGCAAACAAGTCTACTAAAATGTGCCTGAAAACAGTGGAAAACACTCCTAAGACCATTCTCTCGACTTTGTGCTCTGATACGTGAAATTTGAGCCTCAGTTAGCTGGAACACAGACGGTTCCTTGGTGTTTAGCCTGCTAGCCACCTTATTTAAGACTAGATAGCCGACTACGAGTCCAAACGCAGCAGAACCGGTCTTATTTCGCCTTGGTGTTATAGTCTCTCGACTTTGTGCTCTGATACGTGAAATTTGAGGTGTTTAGCCTGCTAGCCACCTTATTTAAGACTAGATAGCCGACTACGAGTCCAAACGCAGCAGAACCGGTCTTATTTCGCCTTGGTGTTATAGTCTCTCGACTTTGTGCTCTGATACGTGAAATTTGAGCCTCAGTTAGCTGGAACACAGACGGTTCCTTGGTGTTTAGCCTGCTAGCCACCTTATTTAAGACTAGATAGCCGACTACGAGTCCAAACGCAGCAGAACCGGTCTTATTTCGCCTTGGTGTTATAGTCAACAGCACTGATACGGTGGATCTGTAGCTGAGCTAGCCAAGCGAACTCTAGCTTAGTAAATCTGGGGGGTCTTTAATGGGCTATGTCTATTGTAATAGTTTGTTAACAGCACTGTATTTTAACATGTGGACAGATGAACAGTTCTAGGTTAAACATGAATATTTAGATCTTGTAAAAGCTCTTTACTCCAGTAAAGAGTCCTAGTGCAGAGCTACCACCTGTTTTCCAAAAATTGGCTGAATCATGGTTAATATACTGCTTGTATTCACTGCCAGTAACATGACTTCCAGAGGACCTGTTCTGATTACACTAGTCCCACTCACTGAAAATCAGCATGTGATTGGTTAACTCCTCTGTCATTTGCAAGTTATGTTGGTGTTTAATCTGATGTGTTTGCTCTTCAGTTCTACCAGTGAATGGCCAATGGGTGAACTTGTTTAGTCGTATCTGCCTATATACCTGGACAGTTTTCCACTTTTCACAATTATAAATCTTTGCAAACCAAAACTTAATAATACATTAGGACTAGTACTGTATTTTCAGACAAGCATCATTCTATAAACTAAAATAACAAGGACACAAAATGTTATTCATGCGAACCACCAAAAGTTATTCAAGTACAAACAGCATCCCGTTGTGGGCAGTCTTGCTAAATGTAAGTGAATGAGCGAGAGAGTTAGTGAGTAAGTTGCAAGCCAAGTTCGTGAGATGCTTTGCAGCTAAAGTAACACATTTTTTTTTGTTTTTAATTCCCAGAAATCATTAAGCCTTCTCTGAAGGCCTAGAAGCCTCTAAATGTTCCCCACTGACAGAGAGCCATTTATATTGAGCCATACATTGCACAGCTCCCCATTTAGCATCTAAGTCTACTGCACATTTAAATGTAAGACCCATAGTTTCATAACTCATGCAGTGGACTATATTAGGGGCAGAGAACCATTTAAGATTTAGCCTGTTACTGTAGCCCTCACATACATATACAGCTTTTGAATCCCTTGGAGGTTTATTATTCATTTTTTAATCATAATGCAAAAACGATTGTGAATTATTTTGTAACCGTTTGGTGTAGCATATACATAAAAGAGTCCCACAGGGTTCCATCTCGGGGCCTATGAAACTGATGTGAAATATGATAGCAATATAGTATAAAACCAAAGCTATTTCAAACTACCCCATGCTATCCCAACTATCCCATGTTGTGTGACTTATAGGGGTTAAAAACTTGATTTCATCTATTCTTTGAAAAATTCACTATAGCTGAAAATATTAAAAAAGCATTAGACAGGCTGCAAATGTGAGATGAGACCAAGTCAGCTAGACCTTTCGCAAACGCTAACCAACGGAGCTTTAATTGAGGCATTATTTGCATAGAAGCAGAACGTTATGAAGTAGGGTACTGGTGGCTCATATGCACATGTGCTTATGCACTTGATTGTGCAATTAGTATATCAGTTATTTATTTATATACTAGGCCAACAAGATCCCTAAAGCTTAATGTCAGAGGGTATTACAGACATTAACAACTTGTCTCTAAAGAAGATGAATGGAATATGCTTTGCTTGTCATTATATTATGGTACATGCATTAAGGAGGTCTCAGGTCTATATATATATATATATATATATATATATATATATATATATATATATATATATATATATATATCAGATTAAAAACCAAGCCATGAGGAGGAATGAGCTGTAGATCTAGTTGTCTGGTAGCATAGTCCTCCAAAATTCTTAAGTGGAAGAAGTTTGAAACAACCAGGACTCTTCCTAGAGCTTCAAACTAAGCAATCGTGTGAAAAGGGCCTTGTTAAGAGAGGTGACCTGTCACTGCAGCACTCCAGACAGAAGCCTCTCCTTAGTAAAAGACACATGAAAGCCTGCCTAAAGGACTGTGGTCTGATGATGAAACCAAGATTGAACATTTTGGCCTCCATTCAAAGCATCATGTCTATAGGAAACTAGGCACTGCTCATCACCTGCCCAATACTATCCCTACAGTGAAGCATGGTGGTGGCAGCATCATGCTGTGAGGGTGTTCTTCAGCACCTGGGACAGGGGGACAGGTCAGAGTTGAGGAAAAAGTTTAATGTAGCAAAGATATAATAGAGATAAAAAAAGAGCTAATCCTAACGAAAAACCTGATCCAGCGTGCTCGGAAGGTTCATTAAAAAAAAACAAAAAAAACAATGATCCTAAGCACACAGCCAAGCCTAATGTCCTTGAGCCCTGACTTGAACCTAATCAAACTCTATAGAGACCTGAAAATGACTGTCCATCGACAGTCCCTATCCAACTTGACAGAGCTTGCAGATTTTTTCATAACATAAAATAAGATAATAAATATATAAGAAAAATCATCAATGCAGTCTGTGTAAATTGGACACCCCAACTGTCTCAAAGGCTCAGAATTAGTTTTTATAAGGTCTCAGACCTCAACTAGTAACTTAGGACTGAGGCATGTCATCAAGTGCAATTAGACACTGTGTTTTCAGCTTGCTGTTTTACATGGTGAATTGTTATTATTATCAATTTAAGGGAGACGATTAGAAGACCTTGGAATACTTTGCAAACTTTTAGAGAGAACTAACTAGTATGCTGACAAATCAAAACCCCCATATGGCTGCCAGGAACCGGCACAAATGTTTAGCTGAGTCACGATGGTGGTGCACCAAACGTAACTTTAACTGTAGCCTCATCAGAAAACTCAACCACTGAAGTATGCTACATCTTAAACATCTAGAAATGCCAGGTGAGCTTTAATTAAATAAAAAAATAAGTGTCATGGACTAATGAAGTCAAAATAATAATTTTTGGCCACAGTCAGTAAAGGTATATGTAGAGAAAAAAGGACCTAGATTTCATGAAAAGAACACCTTGCCAACTGTGAAGCATGAGGGTGCATTGATCATGGTTTGGGGTTGTGTTGCTGCCAGTGGCATTGGCAATATTGCAAGGGTGGAATGAAAAATGGATTCCACAAAAAAAGTACCAGCAAATCTTCTGTTAGGAGCATGGTTTCTACAACAGGATGATGATGCAAAATATACCTCAGGACCACAAGGGACTGCCTGAAGCGGTCACAGACTCAAGATTTTGGAATGACCGCCACAGTCCCCTGACCTAAACAGCATAGAAGATTTGTGAATAGATATTAAATAAGCCATACTTGCAAGACCACCCAAGAATGTCTTAGAACCTGAGACATTCTACAAAAACTGAAAGACTGTGAGCCCAACTATAGCAAGTTAGATTGAGTTGGTGGAGTGTAGTTACTTAGAGTCGGCGTTTAAAAGAAGGAGAAATTGCGGCAGCTGTTTTGTGTTTCATGAGATGCCGCTCTCTGAGCTGTGTTACAACCCTTCATTTTCCTGAATCGTGTGCTGGAGAGCTTGTGCTTCTCTAAATGCAAAATTTCATCCTGGCCTCTTCCCGCAGCCCCTATCAGCATCTGAATGGCCACGTCACGGGGTCTCGGCATGAGAAACCTGTTTATAAATCCCTCAGGTTAAATTGCTCTCGCAGAGACCTCAACCGTGGCCCTGCAGACAGCGCCGCAGTCGTTTTGAACACGACCACAGACACTGTGTAAAAACCCCACGCTGTTAACTGATATAAAGTTGTCTCTGACTCTTCAGGGCTGTTTATTCAATGCAATTTATGTTCTCTATCATAATTCTTTCATTTTATGACTCACAACACCCGTGGCGCAGGGTTTTGTAAGTTTGAGCTTTAAGCAAACAACCCTACCGACCTGGAGAGTTCTTTTATTTTTGGCTACCACCACGTAATAGCAATAATGCTTGAGACTTTAACCCTTAGAAGCCTAAAGTCATTCCGGTGATTTTGCTAGGCTATTTTGTGTTGTTTATATAATCACAATTCATGACAATTAGTTATGTAATGAATTACATTTATATTTATATTTATCTATGTGGCAAAATTGAGGCAAGACTGTATGCACTGCAATAACATCAAATTAATTCTTAATAAAACTATTAAATTTACATAAAAAAGGGCGTTATTTTTATAACGGCTCCAATAGCTGCAGCTTACTGCAGGGTTAACAAATTACAAAGTGCTTAGGTGAAGATGACACTACAGGACCATCTGTGCTCTCATAAAAGAAGGTTTTTAGCCACGGAGGCGATAAGTTGAGGCAGTCACATGACAAAATGAGCCGATCACGCAAGACCACTTGTATAACAGGAGTGGATAGCTTCCACACCTGCAGCAGATTGCACCAGAGTCCACTTGAAGCAAACCCCAGATCACAGATTTCAGGAGGAGATCCACAGATTGGTTCTCCGTAGCGCTCCTGGGCTTGAAAACAGCTTTCACACTTAACCAAACTTACCAAACTCACAGAGCAAGCAGACCTGGGTCTGGAACAAAAAGCTCTGCTGTGAAAACGCCCTTAGTCTATAGTCGACCTTAGCAATGTCCTGGGTAGTGATCTTCACAGGTTTGAAAGTTAAGCCTGAGCCAGACCCAGTCTGATAGCTTTGTAGTTAGTACTGACCAGTTTAACCAAACCTGACCCTCACTTTAACCACAGCTATATACCTTTAATGTTGGAGAGGAAAACTCTACACAGACTCTAAACAGAAGATTTTGTCAGGCCTCATTGTGCTTGGGTCAAATAGAAGACCTCTAATACTGGCAGGTGGATGCATGGACGTGGCTTCAGAGCAGAAAGTGAGGGCAGTAGTATTGTCTGGCCACTCTAATTCCAGCCTGAGTGGACTATATTTGCCCTTCCAGCTGAGGTCACTTCACCGAAGCCGTACATCATGGCATTTTCAACAGTGCCGGTCTCGCTGCCATATCCTCAGATGTCCCTGCCACGGTGTGATGAGGGCCTACTTTTTGATTGTTGAAGCTGATGGCAGAGAAAAATGAGTCTTATTCTGTTTGAAGCGTTTTTTTTATAACTTTGAGAGGGGATTTCAGGAATGTCTTATGTAAGGAGGATGTATTTAGGTATGCTGCAGTCGAAAAAAAGGAGAACAGAGAAAGGAGCAGAGTGTATGGGAAGAAGAAGGGAGACAAAAAGCGAGGGATTTGAGAGGCGGACATAGGATGAAAGCCCGAAAAGCTTCGTCATGACTGATGACTCAAGGATGATGGTGCAATCCGAGTATTTACACGCTTTCTATCCATAGCCACAGCAGAGGACGGATTTTTAATTGACACAACCAAAGCGCTTTGCCAGGTATTATTATCCGTGCAGCCATGCTTAATTTCCCCTAGGCATATGTCTGACACTGATCCATAGCTAGGCACGAAGGTTGTCTTAGAATGGCCGTCTATCTGATGCCGTTCCATATGACAGGCGTGACAAGCCCAGCCTTTGATATGTCACATTAGTAGAATAACTGACAGTAAAGTCCTTGTGAACTGACATGTTCTGAGCTACTGCCTTGTAATTTGTCTGTGTGCCCATAGTCGTCCTGTCCATTGGCCCATTTGGCCATTGCGCTTCTTCCAATACATGGACAAGGCCTGTCTCACACTGTGCCATGTGATGTCCATAGTGAGGAGATTTTAAAGAGTGGTTCCACTTTCGACTCAGCAATCCACAGAACACTCGGCCCCATTCATCAACCAAGCTTGGATAGCTGTGCTTTGTTTGTTAAATTATTTACGTTTTCTCCCATTTTGGTTACTCCCAAATAACCATCCTCTTCACTGCCTCACCTAGCACTAGCAATGCTCCCGACACTAGGAGGGTAAAAACTTCTTTCGAACTTCCATCGATGCAGCAATTTTCAAACCTCCACCGCACCAGCTAACAGACACCTGCACCAGCTATTGTGCTCTCTTGGTCTCCGGCCAGTGATGGCAAATCTGCATAAGTCAGGAACTGAACTCAAGACCCCCAGGATTTACAGCCCTCTGGGTAACACTTGGGCAGCTGCTCCATACCATCCTATTCTATGTGCATTGCTTTTCTTCTGAAGTTATACAGGCTGTGTGATCTTAGCTGTGACATGTATGCAATAGAAGTCATTATATATGTATGTTCATATTTATAGATAGCACTGTGGCATACAGTGCCAGAAACCACAAGTCTGTTTGAGTTACACATGATTTCTGATTGTTAATTTTACAATACTGGTGTTGTCTTGTGATAAGGGACTGCATTGGCTGTGGAAATCAGGAACAGATCCAAAAGTGTTGAAGGGAGCCTGATATTTTAATGTTATTTATTTCTTTTCATCTGATGAGCTGCAAAATTCAATTTAATTAGCATTCGCCAAGTGTGCCAACTTGTATAGCGTATTAAAATATATTTAGGGAAGTGAATGCCATTAATGCTTTGATTAAGATAAAGTCTCCTTAGTGGTTTGAGTGTCAGAGAGAGAGAGAGAGAGAGAGAGAGAGAGAGAGACAGAGACAGAGACAGAGAGAGATGGTAGAGGTAAACAGTGGTAAAGAGTTGGAAATGTTGCCCGTACCGGCGTACTTCACTGTGTGTACGTATCTACAAAGTGAATAATCAGGCATATGTCCTGACCTCTAATGACCACATGGATTTTCTTGTAATCCCTGTACTTTTCCTGTAGCTTTGTGGCATTAGTAACCCATCATTATTCATGTCACCACGCCAAGCAAGAGCCTTAGCACTGTGAATCTATTAGACCTTGATGAGAAGAAGATGGTCAATACACACCACCCTATTAGCAGCACTCGCATATGGCTCGTGTGTGCTTGCTTGTGTGAGTGTCTAAGCCTCTTAACGCATTCAGTATCTAAGGTACTGTATTATTTCTTAATCGCATCTGCTAGTAGACGCTCTGGGCTTTACACTTGGTGGTCAAATGTGTCTCTGATTAGATTGAAATCTGATTGCTATAAATGGCGTCTAGCATGCACATCTGCTCATAATGCACCCGACAGTTGCCTGTGTTGATTTCTTTCCCCTGTGGTATTGCATTTCCTTTAACTTGGATTAGAACACCAATTTTGGATGCTGATCTTTACAAGAAGAAGCTAGCTAGCTGATCCTAAATACTAAGATTCATGCATGTCTGTGATTGTACATACAGCACACCTAATAGTCCAATAGCAAGGTGCACCTTGACAACTATCTTTTGGCAGCCTTCAGTCAACTTGTGGCAGATTTCTAACTACTCTTCTTGGCAGGACTGGAAGAGTTCAGTTAAATGTGTTGGTTTCTTGGCACAAACAGTCTGATAAATATATTTTTGAGGTCATTTTGAGGTCATTGTTCTGCTCTGTTGGAGTTTTAACTGTTTAGCTGATGGTTTATGGTAATGGAGAAGAATTCTGAGATAGTCCTCCTTCATTATTTCATTTACTCAATTCAATGTACCAGTTCCACTGGCAGCAGAAACAGCCCAGAGTCGAATGCAACCACCACCATGCTTAACAGCTGGTATTGTGTTGTTGGTGGTTGACTGCCTCACCTTTGACTGTTGGTGGTTGACTGCCTCAACTCCAAGCATGACTTTGGTCATTGTGGACAAAAAACTTCAATCTTGGTCTCATCTGACCAGAAACTGTTCCTTCAGAAGGCCTCTCCTTTTGTTCGAAGGTGCTGATTTTGGCACAGGGGTTTCTTTTTTGGACTGCATGCTGTGGAAATGGTTTATGGAAATGTTAAACTTCCTTGACTGTAGACAGTGGCACAGCTTTCAGGTCAGGGCAAACTTGTCCCTTTGTGGTTTTTAAGTTGTTTGTGACCAACCGAATCAATTTCCTCTCTGCTGAGGGTGGCAGTTTTGTTTTGCCAGAGACGTTATAAATTAAAGGAGACTGACCACTGGGAGTTCTTGTAACGCTCAACATGATGTCTGTTTATGGATAAAGTCCTCACGTTGTTTTGTGAATTTTTGAGCCAAATGCTAAAAAGTTTAGAGTTTTTTTTTTATCAGATATTATATGTTTTTGAGTTTCAGGTTTTGTTTCAGTTTGAAGTTTTTTTTTTCCTTCAAATTTTAGTCTCTCCTCATTCACAGAGATAGAAGCATGACTGGAAACAGCTGCCTGGCGGCGTAGCAAAGATTCCCTGCCAAGTGGACAGACTTGCCTATGCCTACACCTCCCAACTTACAACTTATACTTACCTACAGTTGTTTGAAGGGACATTCCTGGTTTGTGTAAATCTATAATCATTCTTCTGAGATCTGTACTCAGCTCTATGGGCTTTCCTGTTGTACCTGTATTCAATGAGTCCTATCAAACAAACCTTTTTTAAATGAGCACAGAGAAGCTATCAACTGTAGTCTATCATGATCACTGGCAGGAACTGAGGAGGCCTTGGAAAGTTAATCCCTTTGCAAGTATGGTCCCATCTGTGGGCTCTGTACATTCCTTTTCGAATGTGACGCAGCTATCATCTCTAACTCTACAGATTCATCAAATCTATCCACGGTCTTCCCACAACATACAGTGCATTGCATTAGCAAAAATTCTAATTTTAATTTGTGCATCAGAATCTTCATTTTCTATTTCTATTATTACTGTAATTCATTCTGCCACAGAAAAAGAACAGTTCAGAGAAGTCATTGAAAGCCCAATATTGCCATAAACTTGTGGCCACAACTGTATTGCAGACCACTAATGTTAATCACTATGATGCTTTCAGTCATGGTGTTTTCAGGTTCTTCTTAAAGTACCTCTGTTTCATTGAGCATCAAAAGTTTTGTGAAGAGTTTCAGCCCAAATTGCTGTACATCAGTTTTGGAGTAACCGCTGGCATATGATATATTAAGAATATTTTTTTTATTTCTTCAATAAAAGGTGGCACTAATCATAATTAAAAGTCCATTCCCAACAACGTATATCAGGGAAAAAAGGAAACTCAGTGTTTAATGCATTTTGAAGCAAAAAACGTTCATTTATTCATTAAGCTTGTGTCGGTGGCTGGCTGAGTGAGATGGGTACAGAAAAAATATATTGTTTAACTTGCCGTTGATTCAAACTAAATAACTCGCCTGTATTTGTGTGTGAATGTGCTGCGTAGAGTGGAGTCTGCTTAGAACAAAAGATTTCTTTGCCGGTACAGCTGAATTGAAAAGCCCTGTATTGCTGTCACCTTCACTAGTGGTGCTGTTGAAAGAGCTGTGTGTTCCCATGTTAATGGAGTGTGTTTGCATAGCCTTAATACATGAATAAGAGCAACAATAACAATAGCTAAAATGAGGGTTTCATATCCACCAAGAGAACTAGGGTGAGTTTACTGTGGAGTATTCATTTGGCAAATTACTGAACATTGTATGTATTTGTGTGTGTGTGTGTGTGTGTGTGTGTGTGTGTGTGTGCATACATAGGAGAAGGAGAAGCTGTATGTGGAGCTCAAGCACATACTAGCTCGTCTGCCTGGTCCAGAGGCAGCAGAACAGCTTCACATCTACCAGCAGATGCAGAGGGAAAAGACCAAACAGCTCAAGGTTTACTTACATCTCTCTCTCTCTCTCTCTCTCTCTCCCTCTCTCCCTCTCTCTCTCTCTTTCTCTTTCTTAATTTCCTTTCTCCCTTCCTGGTTCTGCAGACAGGCCAGCATGTCAACCCAAGAGTCTAGGCATACCAGAACCACTACCACCACCACCACCACCCCACACTGAGGGCTTTTATCAGACCATAAATCATTTCTCCACTTATCGCTCTCCTCTCTCACCCCCCTCACCAGCCCCCCAACCCCTCATTCCCGCTATCGTGCGAATGAATAATTAGTTACCTCTCTGCCTAATTAAGAGCTCTTGGGCCCAGGCCGCAGGCGGCTGGCGCTAATGTCGTCGGGGATTTTTGGTCTCGCCTGTCCTCTCGCCCGCAGCTTTTTGTGCGGTTTAGACGGCCTAATTCCTTCGCCATTAAAAAAGCACAAGGCCGGAATGAGAGGGGTGGGGGGAGGATGAAATAGTGATGAGACAGCCTTCCGCTCATATGTCTTCAGTGAGCGTGATGTAACCAGGAATGTGTTCCTCGTAGAAGTTGGCCTTTAAGGGTAATCTGAGAGAATTGTACACAGTTAGTCTCCTGCATCGAATCTAGTCGATCAGCCAAGACATGTTTGCTGTCAGAAGCTTTTTTCTTCACTGGAGCTATGAAGATAATGTAGCTAATAAGTAATTGTAGCTCATAGCCAGCATATTGCCATTATTCTTCACTGGAGCTATAAAGATAATGTAGCTAATAAGGAATTGTAGCTCATAGCCAGCATGTTACCATTATTCTTCACTGGAGCTATGAAGATAATGTAGCTAACAAGTAATTGTAGCTCATTGAAGTTATCTTTAGCTACATCACATAGTAGTAGTAGAAGTCAAAGTAGCCATTAGCAGCTGCACTTTTGTCTACTTTGCTACTTTGCTCTGCTACTTTGGTCAACACAATTGAGATGTAGTCTTGTAGCTGCAGCTGCAAACATTTACGTTTACATTAAATGCATTTGTCACTCTAATCCAGAAAGACTTACAAACGTTCTTCACCGTTTTCTCAGAAAACACACCTTTTCACAATTGAGCCATTAGCCTTGTAGCTACACAGCATTATTTCACACACTGAACTTGTCTTAGCTACATTTTAGGAGATGCGAAAAATAAAGGTTGTTTTTTGGCCAAACTGTTCCTCAACAGCAGTGGTCCCCACTAAATCTAAGAGGAAATCTAAGAACCAATTGATATTCCTTTACCAATTAGATTAGCTTATACATTTTTATTCATCTTAAACTTACAAGTATCTTCACACTTGTAAGGCCTTGTAAACACTTGTAAAACGATAAGTTGAAGTACTTATGTTCTGAAAATAATGGCTTTCCAACATCACACCACAGTTATACATTTTCCAAAGGTGTTCGCCACCTATATCTTCTAGTTTCTACTTATTGAAATTGGAATTGAATGAAGTACCTTTGTTTTGCTCTCTATCCACTACATGGATTTAACTGAATAATGAAAAATATATATATATTTCTTGTGTTGTTTATTTTAAGATGGAAAATGCAGAATAAAAGGCTATGTAACTGATGGCTACATAAAAAAAAAACAACAAAGAGTGAGAAGTTTTAAGCAAATAATTAGCTATTTTAAGAGAATATTTGACAACTTATTAGGCTTTTTAAGAACACTGGGCCTCCTTTCCAGCTGTTCTCAGGAAAAAATGATTTATTCTTAAAACTCACTTACCCAGTTTTTACAAAGATTCTGACTTTCACAAAAAATCATATTTGGGATTTGTTCAATTTATGAGGACAGTGGGATCCATTATTATAAGAGCAGAGCTGTGAACAATTTTATGGGTTAAAAACACAATTTTTAGGACATTTTGACACAATGAAAAGACTAAATGTGACTGTATGTATTTTCTACGGCTTTCCATTATAATTCCCTTTGCTTTGATGCACCCACTTTAACTCAGTAAGTGCTTGTTAATGAGTTGATTAATTAGTCTAGGAGTGCTGGGAGCAGAGAGGGCACTAAAAGGACCAGAGTAGGAGACCACTGCACTAGAAGACCCATATTTTTAGAAATCAAATTTTCTGTGCTATTTAACAGTATAAGGTATACTACACAAAAGTCTTCAGCCCCCCGTTCGTACAGTCCATACACGGAAACTAAGCTGCAAAAGTGACTGAATTTGAGTTTTTGTGATGACATTAAAACCAGGGCAGTTCTGTATGTCCACCTTCTCAGCCCACAGCTGTTTAGCCCTCCCCAGTCACAGCAGACAAGAGGCACAACACAGGGCATGATAGAGCTCATTTACATGTGCCAGTCTTTAAACAGTCTGTGTGATTCTAAAGTTATGAAATGGGCATGTAAGTGAGCTTAAGGGGGCAAAATTAAATCAGAGGGAAAAAAGTAAGTTATGGGTCCTTTAAGCTTTTGGCTGAAGTGAGCAGGTCCTGTGTAAAGAGGCAGGAATGTCGACTCACAGCGCTGTGGGCATCTGTGCTTCTAAAAGAAATTATTCATTCTGACTCTGAAGATCGAGAACACCTTATCTCTGCAGATTCAGGGGGCTATTCTTTTACATATCCGCAGAGTTCGGAACTTTCCAGGCCTAGCTCAACACGTCACATAGAGAGTATTAGCACCCTGAAGGCTATGCCGCTTCAAGTTTAATTTACTGATAATTCATTACCAAGCCCAGGCCTAATGGCTTACACACCGCAGGCGTCAACCGACAAAGCTTAAACTAAACAACCCTCTCACAGGATTGAGCGCTAGTGCTAACATTGGGGGAAAAGAAGCCCCATTTAGAGCAAAAGTGAAAAATCACCTCAGTTTCTCTTTGTTTTGATTGAAGTATCATTTTTTCCCACCTGCACTTTTGGAAATTAGCATTAATTAACATTGCCTTTGAGTGTTTAAGTAATGAATATTTAATTGTGCTCATTACTGTTTTGAAGGTGTTCTCGCTTATTGTTAGATATCTGATGAAAGAAATTTGCTATAATTGCCCTTTTCCAACTAAACTAGCACTGTAATCAGTAATAATGTCCTGCAGAAGGCTCTTTGAAAGATTACAGCTGTGTCTGTACAATTGATCTGACCTATTAGTAGAAGGAGTAGGCTGGAGTAGGCTGGAGTTGAAAATTTGTGTAAAAAATATATTACTTAGTGCCCATCGACCCAGCAAGAAGAAGCCTATGCTTAACATGTTGCATATGGTGTAATATGAATCTAGGAAGACATATACAGTACATTCAATGCCCACTCGATTAGCCCAGTCTGTCTTGGAGCTCCACCTTTCTGGTGTAAGTTTAGTGCAAAGTCTGTGTTAAGGGTTCCTCAAGTCCAGCATTAGTAATTGCTTGGCATGCAAGGCTTGAGTTCCTGGATTCTGGGGTTGATAAAAAATACTGTCGAGCCTATAGATTAATAGGGTTACACAGCAAATACTCCAATTATAAGTCGAAATAAGCAGATCAGTCAGGCTCATCTTTAACCCATGATCTAGCATTTGTCTTTATTCATCATGAATAAACCTCATATCTCCAAATGATACCCTTCGTAAGGGTTAGGGTTGGGCTTTGACTTAAGGCTAAGGTTAGAACCAGGGCCAGGAAAGGGTTTAGGTCTTGGGTTGACATTAAGCAGAGTTATGAAATAACTGAATATTGGGAAGAGGAACGTGCCTGAAGCCTGTCCTCTCTCATGTAACGTTCTATAAATTCCATCTCTACCTTGTCCATGTGTCTATGTCAAGTCTGCACAAGCCTCCACCACCCTGTCAGCTCCCCTTTAACCCTGTCATCTATCACTCCTGGCTCCACACATCAGAGAGGGGACTTGGCTTTCCACTACAAAGCAAAAGCCACTGCTCACATAGCTCTACTAAACGTTCCAAACCCATACAGTCAAATAATCATAAGCCTATCTCAGGCCCATCCTTAACCCAGGATCTGGAATATGTCTTTATTCATCATGAATAAACCTCACAATATAATAACTGACTGCAAATTTACCATTTTTGTCTTCATTTATTTTTGTTTTATTGTTGATTTTTCCTGTTTTGTTTATCATTTTGCTGTCCGGTGTCAACCTGAGGAGGATGGGTTATCCTTTTGAGTCTTGGTTCCTCTCAAGGCTTCTTCCTCTCGATCTAAAGTATTTCCCTTGCCACTAGCTTCCTCAAAAGAGGCTCGGACCCAGGTCCCTGTAAAGCTGCGTTGTGAAAACATTGGTTGGGAAAAGCACAATATAAATACATTTAAATAACTTTCCAGGAGCAGGAAATTTAACTTTCAATGGAAGTCAATGTAAAATGATTATAAGTTATTTTGGAGCATTTCTATTGGTACATGCGTAATAAATGACAATGTAAAGAACAGATGATCAATTATGTCAAAAAGTAAAAAAAATATGGATTTTGCATGACAGCTTGTAATAGAACAACTGTCCCAGGTGTGTCAATAGTTACTTTTCTGTTGCCACATTGTGCAAATTACAAGCGCTTAAGCTTTGGCCTACTGATAATGTAACTGGAGTGTAGAGGCAGAATGCAAGTGCCATTTCCATACAGCAGGAACACAAAAGAAAACATAAACTAACAAAACAGAGAACAAAGCAAGGAAACTAAAATGACAGTAATGCAAAGTAGAAGGAAACCAACATAGCGCTCACACAGCACCCGCGAACGTGAAAATTAACCTCAACAATGCTAGACAAGGAAACACAGGGGTATAAGAGCACAAGACACAAACAGGAACACCTGGAGAGGATAACGAGAGGGCAGGGCTACAAAGGAGACACAGTTGGGAGCACTAATGACTAGGCGGGGATGGGCGGAGACAAGAAGACAAAACAGAGCCATGTGCTGAAGAGGACATTGGGGAACCAAAACTAAGATAAACAGTTGGTTACAGATAAAGTTGTGATAAACAGTTGGATTTAGCATTGGCTTCCATGACGTCACCATAAACGACTGAACTGGACCGTGTGTTCATTTTATTTATTACCTGAAGCATCTGAATATATTCAGTAGACTTTTAGGAACAGTGTATTTGGGTAATTAAAATATTGGACTGAATTCACACCATCTTAACATCCTCAGGAAGCTGTTAGAGACACGCTGACACCCTTCTGTAACTGGATTAGGTTTTGGTTAAGGTTAAGATCAGAATAAGGGCATGTGTCAGAGTTAGGTTTTTAATTTGAGGTTAGGACTGGATTATTAAGGATTATGGTTTAGGATTAGGGCCAGGATTAGAGTTAGGTTTCGGGTTAGGGTTAGGGTTAGGGTTGAGCTTTGACTTAAGGGTGAAGTTAGGACTATGGCCAGAGAAGGGGTTAGGTTTCGGTCTTGGCATCAGCCATGTGTCGATGTCAAGTCTCCACAACCCTCCACCACCCGTCACCTCTCCTCTCCTCACCCTGTCATCTATCATTCCTGGCTCCACACACCAGAGGAGGGACTTCCACCTAAACTCCCCCTCTCACAGTCTTCTCCCAAATCATCGTAAACTAAAGGCATAATCTGATCTAGCAAAGGTTAGGCTTAGGATTGGGACCAGGAAGAATGTTAGGATGTTATGATAGTGTTGGGTTTTGGGTTGAGATTAAAATCCTTAGTTAGGACCAGGATCATGGAGGTGTCCACTAGAGGGCATACCAGAGAACACTGATCATAAAGAACTACTGGATTTGCATAATTGAGGGGATTAGCCCTTCGGATAATTCTACAGTCATGGCCTTCACAGATGGTATGGACAACCGCTAAATCAGTGGAATGGACACATCATACAGATGTGAGTGATTGTGGACCTGGATATGCTACTTATAATACCAAGAGTTTTTAATCATCTACAAAGGACCACTCAATGTAGTGTAACCTTTATACTGTATTGTCTTCAATACCTTATTACATCTGTTATATTTATAAGTTGACCATAGTTTTTTTTAAATAGATTACTTATATTTTTATTACATGAGAAAAATGATGTTTATCGGACATAATTGTTGTATGTAATATTTATGTCTGATAATGTGTTCATTTTAGCCCACATTTTATTAGAGTATTAAATTAGAAGAGTATTAAACAAGAACATTGTAACTGTACCTCCAGCAATTACTAAGATTACAGTATGCTGTATCTTTCTGAGCGTTCTGCACTTCATACAGCTTCACTTTGCTAACCCTGCGTGCACAGTGCCAGCGACAAAAAATGCTGAGGCAGCCTGAAGTCATTAAATTTCAATGAGATGCAGCAATGCTAATCGGAATGCTTTCTGAGACAGATGTAGGTCAGTCATGATCAAGTATTAACAGAGTGAGTTTAATTGTTTAGCCTGATAAGCATTTCTGCTATTTGCGCTACACTTCAGTAGTATCTAACAGTGAGGCAGGGTTTCAACTCAACTCACAAACTCACAGTTTAAAGCAATTGCAAAGTCTATCAACATCCTTCTCTTGTACAGAAACACCTAAATAGTTTAGTAGAAACACCAAAACAACACGTTGTCCTACACATCCTCGTAGGTCCACCTTGTGCCACCACAACTAATCTGACCATTTAGGACATGGACTCCTGTTGTGGAGTGGTTGTGGAGTGGAGCCTCCATAAAGCCAATAAGCCTTAGGTGCCCATGACCCTGCCGCCAGTTCACTGGTTCTACCCTAGTGGTCTAGCAATCACAATTTGGCCCTTGTTAAAAAGGCTCAGATTTTTATTTCTTTAGTCCATTTCTTCTGCTTTTAACACAAAACCCACTTAAGAACTGACTGTTTACTTGGTGCCTAATAAATCCACCCCTTGACAGATGCCACGGTAGATAAATATAATCTGTGTTTTTAACTAGAAGAAAGAATTAAAGTCCAAAGAAAGAATTAAACATGCATGGCAAATAGCTTAAGGTCAGAACAGGAAAGATCATATATGAGTTCTACCAGCAAAATTCAGCCATTTCTGTTTCTCCTTTCTCCTTTTTTTTTTGACAAAGGTAACCCCTTTTTAGAAAAATGCTCCTCCTTGGTCTAAAAGATTTGCAACTGATTTAACCTGAAAAAGGAATACATTCCCAATGTAATGTAAGGTATTATATTATTGGTAAAAATGGAATCACATTATATTAAACAAACATTTATAGGCAAAGATATGAGATTATTATGTTACATTATTATATTACATTTCTGGATGTTGTTGAAATGATGACTGGCAGCAATGGTTGTCAAACAAAAACTGTAAAATTAAAGTACATTTTCTTTCATTTTTGCAGTGAAACTCCAGTACAGATTTGTTTTCAATTATTATGATCAAACACGTTTGAAGAACTGCAAACACTGACAGAATACCTCTGTGGTAGCATGAGAGTAAACACTAGTACACAACCAATAACACTTAGCAACACAGAAAACGGTAACTTGCTCTTACAGCCCATAACACTGAGGTCACTCAGTCAACGGTGAGTACCAGTGACTGAAGGAGACGCCTTATATGTACATAGACGGTGAGAAGTATGCATATCTTTGCTGCAGAACTAAGTTTTGTTACTTTCTTGGAATGTGTTCGATTGTAATGATTCAGGGGGAAAACATTATAATGCTGTTTCTTTGCTTTAATTGAAATTTAAATTTCTGTAGATTTTTATCTTAAACTTTTAATTAGGATATAATTTTATTTTGCATATTTTGTTTGGCAGTCATTTGACTCCAAGTCATTTTTTTATGGTGTACACATACATATAAAGCTAATCAAATTTACAAATTACAAAGAATGGACAATAAACCTTTAATTATTATCTGCATGTTTAATTACAGATAATTATTGTAAATTTACATACATTTTATTGTAATTTAGGAAAAAAGAGAAATTCTATACAAATAATAGTGTTTTCTCTATAAAAATAAATAAGAAATAAATGTAATTTGTAATTATTGGCAGAATATTTAAAATAACAGTTTTTTATTAGGTTTTTAAATAGTTTTTAAATAGTGTCGGTGAATGTGATATTTAAAAAATCTGAACAAGAAATGTTTATCCAAGAACATTATGAACAAACCAAGAAGTCTGGGGTTCGATTCACTGGCTGGGCTGGCACACCGCACATACTAGTAAGAGTCCTTGCACAAGGCATGTTTTTTATTTTTCTTCCACAATGCACGTCCGTAAGAAATAAGTGGCGTTATTAGTCGGCTTATGTAGAAAATTTGACTGATCCTACATCAGCTGATTTGTTCTGCAGACTTCTACACGTGTGAGCCAGGAAGTCTATTTCAGCAGAAGTGCTGAAGCAGGATCAGCTTTGTGCTCTGGAGCAAGATTTTTATGAACATGGCTGGATCTGATCTTAGATCAGCAGTCCTGTGAGGAGATTCATTGTGAGTACATTGTGAGCCACAGCCTGCGGGCCTAACCAGCATCCAGGCCCATTTATTTACCAGCAGAGAAAGCCAAGGCTCTTAAATAAACCTGTTAAATGGGACTCTGCGAGTTAGTTCAAGCTTTTCATTTATTTATTTCTTTTGCTTTATTCGGCAGAAGACTCAGCTTCCCAGAAACCTCTTCAATTCTGCAGCTGCCTGACAGGCCCCCTTGGCAAGACAGCACATTTGGGGGCTTCTCTCCACCGCTTTGTCTCAATCTTTAATCATTCCCTCTTGCTACCCCCCCCAACACATTCTCTGTTCTCTTATTTTCCCTTCATTTCTTTACCTCCTTTTCTCCTTTTTTCTGTACTGTCTCCCCCCGTAATCTTCCCAAAAAATCGGCCCTATCACGAATCTGATAGCCATAGCCAGCGTTTGATGGCCGGGCACCGCAAATTGGTCACTCACCCAGGGAAGGGTTGTCGAGGGCAGAGACGTCCAGATGATTGACAGTTAAAGCCTGGCCAACGTCTGCTCGAATCAGTGCTGGGAAATCGCTGGGAGATGACCCCAAGAGAATCGCTGTAGTTGTACATGTCAGGCAACAGCCCTATCTGTTGCAGCCACTTAGCCTTCACACTGGACTGAGAATACCCCCAAGAATTCATTTTGAACCTTTAGAGGTCTAGAGGTGTTGTGCGTTTAGCTATAGGATCGATATTCATTTCTGTTATTATTTCATGTCATTTAATTACTTTCAGTAGTTTAGCAAGAAATCTAGTGAACATGATTTATCACTGACCCCAGCCAGAGTAGATTCGCCAAGACATGGTTGGTATCCAATGTATGCGTTTGTAGTTTACAGCTAAAGAAGAGCATGGACTGTCACCGATCTCATCTCTGTATGCACAGTTTTATGCTAACGTTTGGGCATCCTCGGCCAAATAATAAATTTAGAGGCAATAAACACAGCCTTTTTGCTAACAGCAAATTAGCAAATCCTGATGCACAGTTACTCACAGTCTTTCAAATCAGAAAAATCAACAACGCAACCTGTGTAAATGTTTGGAAACAATACAAATTCTGGACTTTTATAGCAGCCAAAAAGCTTTCAGTTTTTCTCTTTGTTTTAAATTTTACCCACTTTTCCTCCCCAATTTTAGATTTAAGCCAATTACCCAACCCACTCATTAGTACTCTCCCTCCTATCTTATGTAATGCTCCTGACGCTGGGAGGGTGAGGACTGACACATGCCTCACTGATGCCGATGCACAGTCACCAGGTAACCAACACAATTGAAGAAAAGCACTGGTTACCCAGCTCTGATGCATCGGCTAACAGAAACCGACAAGCATCAAGCTAAATTAATGAGTGGGAGAGAGAGAGAGAGAGAGAAAGAGAGAGAGAGATTTCCTCTCCTGGAGAGAGCAAGGCCAATTGTGCTCTCTCAGGCTCCAGCTGCTGATGGCAGGCAGAATGACCCAGGATTAGAACCAGCAAACCTCAAGTCTTTTAGTTCATGTGTTTGGATTTTTTTCTTTGCAGAAAGCTTCTAGTTCTGAGAAATGTTGGATTCGTCTTGTTGAACAGCGTGTTTATGATCTATTCACAAATATGGTCTATTTGCAAATTCCAACAGCTTCCGTTTGTGTCTCCTCAGGTAGTCAGTGGTGCTTTTGGGGTATATCTGGGATCATTCTCCTTTTGTAGAAGATATCCTCTCTTTAGATTCAGTTTTGGAATGTTTGACATTTGCATCCAATGCTAACCATACACTAGAGGACTTAAAAAAGACTGTGAAAATACTTTTAAAAGACTAAAGTTTAACAGTCTCTCACATCTAAAGACAGCTTGTCATTGCAGTTTGCATTACAGAATGTGGACACGACCCTGTTTAAAAGACCGGGACAGCAAGGGGCTTCCTTGGGGATGGACAGCGCTCACCTATTGGTTATTCACAATGTTTACGTCACAATTTGTGTGAGCCAAAGCTAAAAATACCTTAATAAACACGGTTGATTCGATTGGAACATCAAGACGAGAAAAGCCAGCTATCCTGACATTAGGAAAATGTAGTATGATCTGAAGGTGACTATGTGTCAGGAATGCCTATTTTCTGGAGATGCTGATAGTCTTGAGGTTAAGGGTCAGTAGATTCAGGGTCAGGCAGATACATCTTGTTGCAACTGCCTAGACTGTAAACATAATAAAGACTGACCTTCTGTTTTGTCCCTTCACCTGTAACCACCCATAAAGCTGTGTACTGTAACACTTGGGGCTTAACACTTGGGACTTGGGGGGGGAACTTGGGGTTGAGGTCTGCCTGCAGAATGGACTGTGAACTGAGCTCCTGCTCAGGCAAATGAAATAACTCCAGTCTCCAGCTCCTATTCCTCTTCTTCTCTGCACGAAAAGACAAGCTTACAACAGTAACAAAGTCCAGCGTTTGTTAGCAGTGTTAGCATAGCTGCTTTTTAAGATTTTACTTAAATATATTTTTAGCTCCGTAGTAAAATTTCGGAGCAGTATTCAGGCTTTCACTGGCATACAGTTTAACTTACCTGCTGTCCACAACTACAATAATAGCTTCATCAAATTAAAACAGAAACAATAAAATATCTTTCACTTCAATGAGCCACAAATGAGAAATGCTTCATCTAAAATTACACCAGGCTTTTGTTATCGCTGGCACTAACTGCAGCTTCTAAGGGTTGAGGGTCATCTTGTAATGAGTAAAACCACTGTGAGTAAAATGAGCGTGCTAAGTATAATGAATGCTACTACTGATAATAAGCCAATTTATGAATAATTGTGTTGCTGGATAACTACTGTGGATAAGGGCACTGAGGGGACCATAGTAGTGTTCAAATCTCTCATGTTGTAAATTTCCTCTTGTGTGTGCTTTCCAGGCCCTGTCGGCCGAACTCAACATGTACAAGTCTCAGATGCAGGAATACAAGTACGAAATCGAGAGGCTGGCCCACGAGCTGCAGAACACCAAGAAGAAATACCTCGCCCTGAAGCACAAAGTGCAGGAAAGCAGGTGAGACTTTTTCAAGTCAAATCAAGAGCATATCAGTGAATTTGAATATATTATAAGGTATACTGGGATCGCTGTATTAAGCAGTTTAATCACAAACATGTAATCATAATCAATGCATGTATGAATATCAGCAACAACAACAATGACAACAATAATAATAATAATCTGTTTTGGATGGTTGGAGATTATTAAAATCCACACATTCCAATATTTATACACAAATTGCTGTGTTGCCAGTGAAGTTGCATTAGCAACAGTTTGAACAGCCAGTTGTGTTGCATTAGCTAACAAACACCCATGCTGGCTAGCATAGCGCTGAGTGATGGGGGGCGAGGGAGGACTAATGACGCTCATTCAGACTCCCAGCTAGGGATGGCTGTGACATCATCAAGGACTAAACCAGTAATCTCCCAAAAATAGGGCCAGCACTTAGACGGTTGCTCCACCCGAGAGCCCCAGACTACACACTGTTATGTCCAAAGGTTTGTGGACATCTGCTCATTCAGCCTGTCCAGTGTTTCGTCAAGGGTAGTAGTAGTGAGTTTGTACCCTGTTTGCTGTAGTAACAGCCTGTGCTCTTCTGGAAACACATTGCTTTGACATTTGATTGTATTCAGACAATGCTGAGGGGCATTATACCCTTCTAGTCACCCCACTAGCCCTCTGGTGACCTCAGGCAGTGCTTTTCTATAGAGATTATACAAGCTATGTGTGCAGTTTTTATGTCCACTGATGTGTCCAAAAGTGTTTGGACACCTGCCTATCCAGCCCTGTGTTTCTACTCAGGGTTTTGCTGTAGTAACAGCCTGTCCTCTTCTGGAAACAGTACTTTAAAGATTTGATTGTATTTAGTCAGTGCTGAGGAGCATTATACCCATCTAGTCACCCCACTACCCCTCTGGGGATCTTCAGAGGATGCTCCAGCGTGTCTCTTAGCAATGCTTTACACCCTTCTTGTCACCCCACTACTTCTCTGGTAACCTTATAGGACTGTCTGATAGCCAGTCAGAGTATCTATGGGCAGTGCTTTTCCATGAAGATTATGCAAACTATGTGTGTACAGGTATTATGTCCAAAGGTTTGTGGACACCTGCTTATCACGCCAGCCCAGTGTTTCTTCTATTATCAAGAATTGTTGTCAAGAGTTTGCCCCTCTTTTGCTCCAGTCATATCATCCTTATCATTGGCAGTGTGAAGAATTGTTTAAGGGTCTAAAGAACCTTCATATGATGTACACTTTACATTACCAACAGTGTACACTGAATCATATCTGATTCCTGCAACCCCTGTAACTGCCCCACCTCGTCCCACCTCCCTCCCGCCTTACTGTAACTGACCTTCAGCAGCGCCAGCAAGCACATGACTGACGACGTCTGACTCCAACATAAAATTATGGCTTAAATAAGAGAAGTGAGGGGAAAGGTGAAAAGAAGTAAAAAGAGTAAAATGAGCCTGCTAGAGGAAGACAGGACTCAATGGGCCGGAGAAATGAAGAGCAGTTGTTGGTCATCGCTCGCCGTTGTTTGATTGTTATTTAATATAAAAAGTGGCACGGAAGATTAAGCAGTAGTGCAAAGCCAGCTGATCTCCCTTTGAAGGGAAAAATAAACGTCTGGACAGCCTTACGTTCACGTGTTCCATATGATGGCTGGAGCAGACCTTTGGCCTGATTCAGTCATGACTGATGAAGCTGCCTTTAGGTGCTAGAGTGCAGCAGTTAACCTGCGGGACTTCATTTGTTGAGTGCTGTTGAAGTTAGCATTTTGTGGTTTTCTTTACTATTGATTTTTATCTAGACGCTCTGTTGACCACTGCTGTATCTCAGTATCAAGGGCTAAGGGCTGGTAATTGGACCAGGCTACCATTCTTTTACTCCTTTCCTCTCACACATGCACACACTGCCACTGAAAAGTTTGAAATGATATACAGTGGGGTCCACAAAACAAATCTGGATTTCTTTTTATTTAAACTTGAAAATGGACAACAGAAAGTTAAGGAAAGCCAGGAAATAAATAAAAACAAAGCACAGAAATGATAAATAAATATTCAAATTAATGCAAATGTGCGATTCTGACCATGTCAAGGCCTTTCTAAAAAAAGGTCAGATTTTTTAGAGTCTTATCTCTTCCATTGAAGCTCAAGTTCAGACGACTCTCAGGTGGCTCTGATCTTCTCATCAGAGGCCTTGGCACAAACTTGTGGAGTCTGTGCAGCCCACTCTCTTTAAAGTTAAAGGGGACACACCAAGTAGAAGCCTTTCCATCAGTATGTCCCTTGGTACAACCAATTTCGATGCAAATAGATGCCAGAATATCAATATCTTTCTGTTAGCTAAAGGGGATCCAAGTAAACCAACAAAAAAAATGTATAAAATAATTATGCTAAAACTCCAAACCTTCAACAGTTTCAAATGCATGTTAGTTTCAAATCCACTTTATAATGTTTAATTATTCGTATTACAATTATTGATATTATGGCTTTCACAGATAATAATTGAGGATATTTAACAATAAAGCATTTCCAGTCTTATACTGTCACATTTAAAGGTAAGGAAGTCTGGGTGCAATTGTAGACTGTAGTTTAATGAGGCTCGGACACAAAATCGAGGTCAGGAATGTTCCAAACATCACAAAAGGCAGACAAGAGGTAGCAAAGACATGGACAGGCAGTTGAGGTACAGGCAATGAGAGGTCATAACACAGAATGGGCAAATTACAGCAACTCTAGATTGCCCAAGAAACTTTGTAAAGTCTAAGGGTGTTTTCACACTAGCATTCACACTATCCGGGACTGCTTGCTCAGAGAGTTCAGTACGTAAGTGTGAAAGCTGTTTTTGAGCCCGGTAGTGGCCCAGAGAACCCATCTCTGGTCCTCTTCCTTGGTGGTCTGGGGTTCGCTTCAAGCGGTCTGCTCTACATTTCATCAGGTGACTTCTACGACTTCGCCTGGATGGCTAAAGACCTTCTCTTACGAGAATGTCTCCTTGTTTGCAGTTTCCATGAGCCCCTCTCCCAAATGTGCCCCGAATCAGTCCTGGGAGCGGACTTGTGTACTTGGGGCAAGTGTGAAAACATCCATACTAGAACTGGGAACTAAATTCAGCCTTGGACTTTTGTTTAGACCAGCCAATCACAATCACAGGCTGCATCACGGTACTTCTGCTACTTCTCCTGTCCTTTAACTTCTTTCCTACTTTTCCTTTCATTCATGGGAGATGAGGGGAGGTTATGGAGACCTGAAGAATTTTCTTGTCTATTGTGGCTGCCACATTTGTGTCTTGAGGAACTTTACATGGTTTTAGTAGGTTTTAGTATCCCCTGCTGAGCTGGCATGCTCACACTAGCGTGTTGAGTCCAGTTTCCGCTCTCTAGTGTGGATGGAGAGACTGTTAGAAATGTTGCTAAAGACTTTTAAGCAAAGTAAAAGGTGAAGGTGCATGTATTTGTCATTGTACACCGAAATGTGTCCTCCGCATTTAACCCAGCTGTGGTAGTGAACATACACACAAACACTAGTGAACTAGGGGCAGTGAATACATACACACACCCAGAGCGGGGGCAGCCAACTCCAGCGCCCAGGGAGCAGAGAGGGTAAAGGACCTTGCTCAAGGGTCCAACAGTGTTATTGATAGCCCGGCGCTCTAACCGCTGAGCCACCACCGCCCGACTTCCTGGGTGGAGTACAGTAGTGCATCCTCTGCTGGAAGCTACTTATTCCCTTTCAAAGGTTTATAAACGAAGAACTCTTGAATCTTGACTCTGTACAGATTAGGCTATCTGGACAGAGTCAGGATCAGGCTTTTCCATACTCTGTATCCTGGCTGGACAGAGAGTGAGTGAGAATGTGCGCGAGAGAGAAGATGGGGTGCAGAAGAGTGTCCAAGAGAAAGAGATCATGCTGTAGAAACAAACCTGAGCCCGGCTCTCGCAACACTAGTCGCATCTGCATGATTGGCTGGTGCACTGAGGGAACTTTTCTTCTTAGCAGCCCACCGGGAATTGTCCCGGTCCTCCCGAAGGCCAGTCCATCTCTGGTCCTAACTGAGGAGAGAGTCCAGATAACAGCATTGCAGATGAGATGCAGCTGGTGTGGGGCATGGCCTGTAATCAGTAGGCTGGCACCACTGAGGACGGGAGCTCTGAGGATGGCCAGGGGGCATCTGACACCATGTTCATTTTTTTATGGATTTGACTGTGATTTGTTGATTAGGCGCTGTTGTGATACTTGGAATATAAAGCCTACCCATATAAACAACTACACCGTTGGTGGAGAAGCTGTTGAGTGTGTGTGTTTCTCCTATTATATAACGCTGCTTAACTCCACCTCGTGGCCATCAACACTCTGTAACTGGCAAAAGCACCAACACACGGCTGCATATTATCTTCTGTTATTAATTAAAATACAGTTCTTTAAATCACAAATGTTACTAAACCCGTCCAATAGTAGTGTAAATACACACACACACACACACACACACACACAAAAGCCCACCCACATGAATGCAGTAAACCCTCTCTCTCTGTACTTATGGCTGTCTGATTACTACAAACTGCTCTCGAATGGGCAGTTGGCACACCAGCGGTAGCGGGCGCAGATTGCTTGGCTCTGATTGGCTATTCCCTGCCATCTGGTGCAGTAGTGTGACTGTGCTGCTTCCTGTATCTCGGCTGGATGTCCCCCTGTCATCCCACTGGACGGATTTCAGACAGGGCGATCAACCAGTGTGGCCCCTGAGAGGATGCCATGCACCAACTGGTCCTCTGTTTTGTATGGAAATGAGCTGTGAGCTAGACTGTGTTCGGTTGTGTTCGGTTGGACAGAGTAGGCCAGATTTATAAAACTCCATGCAAAATGTGCGCTAGATCATCATGCTGGATCTCAGCGCACCACTGCCTTATTCTCGTTGCAGTAATTTTGCATGTGACCTCAGCAACAGCCAATCACAATTCTTCAAAACTGCAAATTGGCAACTTTACAGGAGAACGAAAACCCCTTCTTAAATTTTAATGAGTGGAAGAACATTGTATAAATATTATTTTCTAGGTCATTTTGGAGCATTTCTATTGCTCCATTCATGATGAAATGTTGACACATTGTAAAGAACAGCTGCCAGATTTCAACCATGGATTTTGTTTTAAAGATGTTAAGAAATGGAAATGGGTTTATTATTAATGACCATGTCTCTGTGCCTAGTTTGAGTCCAAATGGGTCATAATAATTCATAATCAGAGCCATGGATTTCAATTCAATGGAAATCTCTAAATCTAATTCTAAACTACAGCAGGCCTGTTTTTTCCCCCATCACCAATCAGTGAGCTCCCACAGAGCCCCCACCCTGTGGCCATCTTAAATGCACATGAATGAATGTCCAATTTTGGCCATGTACTAGATAGACACATTAGACATAATGTATTTGGAGATAACGTCATAATATTTCTATACAGCGATATACAATATTACCTGTGTACAGCCCAACCCTACACATGGATCAGTCAATCAGATCATAAAGCCAGAACTGTGTATTTTATAAATAAATAATAACTGCAGTGATGACAACAAAGAGCACTGGCATCACATAACTGCGGTATAATGTAATCACCATCACATCCCTAATGTGCTCTCATTAAGGGTTCTATGGAAGTGCTTCTTTATAGAACCAGGTCTACATAAAGAACACTTTTTGATGCTTAAATGGTTCTTTGCCTGGTCAAGCGTTCTTCAGATGGGTGGAAAACCTTATATATTTGTATTCATAACAATATGGCATATACCCTTAAAAAAGGGGGTTCTTCAAGGGCCATTTAGTGAAAGTGAATATATTTTTGGAGTTACAATAATTCTGTATAAACCCATTGCTTTCATGAACTCCTTAAACCCTTTAAACTATATATGTTTCATAGGCCCTAAAATAGAACCCTGTGGGACTACGCAAAATGTTTTAAGCTTTTTCATTTTTAAAGGAATTTCCTAGGATTTAAAGACATAAATGGGGTCCAGGTGGTAAACCCCCTCACCCTCCCCAACTTTCCTACCCTGTAGAGCATAAAACCCCTTTATTCTCCGTTTAATGAGCATCAGGTAACTTACATTTTATTTTTTAAACAGCCTAAATCCTGTTTCCCCTCACATCACAGTATCTGTGCAAACACTCTTTCTTCTGGTTAATAGTCTCCCAGTAGTGTGTGATGAAAAGAGAAATAAAAGGGGGAAAGGCGGGGGTACTACAAATCCCAGTGCATCAACAGTCATTATATCAGTGGAGACCATTATTTATCCTCACTTGTTGACGATAAACAGTATGTGTGTGCCTGTGGCAAGAAAACCAAGTCAGTGTGTGTTTACCATTCACTTATACTTATCAAGCATGACCTACTGATTAGTGTTTAATGATGCTGTAATTAGTTGTTTACTCATAGGAATCAAGTATTTTTTGTGCAACTCTTTTTTTAATTCAATTATCAAAGCAAATAAGAAGTCTTACACTTCAGTAATCTCTGTCTGCCCTAATGCTTTTTTCCTCTTCTGCCTGCAGCTTTACAGAAGATTTGTTATGGGTCGCAATTCCCATTAAGCAAGAACCATGATTACGCAACTTTACACAGGACTGTGGTTCAATAAGTCAACGCTATTTAATGAAACAAAATGCAAAAAAAAACTATTTCTTTTCTGTGACAAATGTAGTCGGTCAGTTTCTTTAGATTTTTGCACTGGAGCTATGAGGCTACTGTAACAAAAAATACATTGAATGGGAAGTTTATTCCTCACCAGTTAGCATTGTACAACCTGCATGCCTAAATCATTCATGCCACATACTGTATCGGTGTAAGAAAATATTGATATATCGAAGATGTATTGAATCTTAACTCCTGTATTGTGTCATGTAACATATTGTCAGGTTTTTACCAATACACAGCCCTAACATACTGCATTCTTACTGAGTTTTTCAGTAATATCAAGTAGATTTGCTTACATAAAAAGTCATTCAATGGTTCTTTGGTAAAGACAGTGATTCTGTATATAATATATTCTGTATATATTTAATTCTATATAGAGCCTTTTTTTACATAAATTGTGGTCCTTTCATGTATTTTCTATTAATAATAATATGCCATAAACCCTTAAAAAGACTCTTCAAAGGTCTTTTAGTAAAAGTAAGGGTATCCAAATTCTTTACATGGCAACTCAAGATACCATTTGAATGCATAAAGGGGTATTTGCTTGTTATACAAGGCACATCTCTGGTGGATAGTTCTTTAGGGAACTGTCCAAAAATGGGTTCTACATTAAAATGATTACACAATTTCAATAATTTAAATAAATCCCGTTCAGTACTATATAAAGCCTTTTTATGTAGCGCATAGTATCAGGTGAATACCTGTGGAAGTGCTATGTTGAAACAACAGCATTTGGGAGAACAACAATGAGAAAAAAAAACACTTTCAATGACCTAGTGATAAATCCATGATTGATTTGAAATGAAGCTATCAAGATGTCACAGGTTCAGAAGTAATCGGATAGTTGACTAATAAGCAGCTTAAGGACATAAAAGGTGATTCCATCTATTGAATTTGCATTTGGCATTGGTTCAATGGAATATGGTCCATAGGAAGTAAATGAAGGAGGCCATCATTAGGCTGAAAAAACAAGACATGAGTAATCAGAGACAAGAGTGATCAGAGAGAAGCAGTGCAGAAATCTGCAGAAAAGTGACCAAATCAGCAATAAAAAAAAGAAAAAGAAAGATTAATGATTCAAAACATCATCTGCCAAACATGGTGGCAGCAGTATTATATTATGGGCATGTATGGCTACCAGTGGGACTGGGTCAGTTATGATTATTGATGATTTGACTGCTGCTAAAAGTAGCAGGATGAATACTGAAATGTGTAGAGCAAGACTTTCTGCTCAGATTTGGTCAAATGTTGGAAAACCGAGGTAGTGGCTCAAACAGACAATGAAAGCGACTCCAGAGCTTCTCAGCAAAAAATAGATTGTTCCTAAATGCCTTCATACCTGAAGGCAGCTGCAGTAAAGACCTGGCAAAGCATTTCAAGGGAGGAAACTAAGCATTAGGGGATGTTCATGGGTTTTCTTTAAAGGTCCATGGTTGTGATTCCTAAACGATAATGTAATATTTATGTCCACACTTCAATCACATCTTAATTGCTTACTTTTCAAGTCGTGGTATACAGGGCAAAAAGATAGGAAATTGTATCACTGTCCGAATTCAAATATCAGACTGTACCTTATGTTAATGTTCCCATTTTCAGTTGATTATAGCATTAAACATTGTAAATGTACAGTATTTTGTGATAATGCTCTAACTATGAACTACTATATAAGCCCCAGGCTAATATACGCTTTGAAGGAGTGTGCCTTTTCTCCAATTCATCTAATTTTCATTACACTTCTTGCAATATAATCAGTATATAAGCCCTTTATTTGCTCCAGTCTGTTAAATGTCTTATTCATGACCCATGCGTATTGAATTTTGAGGCGTGTACTGAAGAACACATTTTGGTATGCTATATTGTTACATGATTATTAACTAGTGTGTACCTCTAATTCACAATTCAACCAATTAGATGTTGATATTAGCCAGTCTGTATGGTACTAAAGCTGGATTAAATGCTATTTTTAAATTGCTCTTCCCAGGCCTGTAACTTTATTCACAGCACTGGGAGGATTTAACATACATTTATTTAGTATTACGATATTTGTTTGGACTTATTAACATGCATAAACATGCATATTACCTGGGATACTGTGGAAACCCCTTGGCAAGTTGCACCCTAACAGGCGCAGCAATTATCTTGCATCCACTGGACACCACAGCAATCAGTCACTCCTTAGAAACCACTTGTGATACCAGAGTAACCACTATACAGCACAAAGACAACTACTTAGAACAGCATAGTATCTACCAGAGATACCATTTAGCAAAACCTAAAAACCACAAGAGAAACCATAGAAATCATTTTGTTAAACTTTCACTTAGCAATCTCTTTAAACATATTAGCTGCTTAGCAACAACCTACTAAGCACCAGAAATACCACATCAATCATACAGCAACACACTGGCAACCACTTGAAATGTCAGAGTAATTACAGATAAACACCAAGGCTACCACCAGAGATACCATAGAAACCACCATAGGAACCTATTGGAATACCTTGGCAAAGCACAGCCATTGTATAGCAACGTCCTAATAACCACCAGATATCATCGCAATCGTTTAGCAACACTACGGCAACCACTTGGGATGTCAGAGCAACTACTTAGCAACACCAAGGCAACTACTTAGAACAGAGTAGCATCCACTTAAAAGTGGCATAGCTACCACCAGAGATACCATAGGGACCACTTAGTAAAACCATAGCAACCTATTGAAACTCCTTAGCAAGGAGCTCCCTAGCAGTTATCTAGCAACATCCTAACAACCAACAGAGATCCCACGGCATTCATTTAGCAACGCTTTGGCAACCCCTTGCTATATTAGAGCAACTATTTAACACCAAGGCAAATACTTACACAGCATAGCTTCCACTTACCGGTGTCTTAGCTATCACCAGAGATATGTTTTGGAACCATCCTCCACCTCCACCTAGCAACCTTTTGGAACACCTTAGCAAGGAGCACCCCAGCAGCCGGATATGGCAACTACCTAACAAACACCCTATCAGCCACCAGAGATACCACATCAATCAGAAAATGTACTTGGCTAGTTGTAACCTAACCAGAAAAGCTAAATATGAATTGTAGCTCCAGTAAAAAGCAATCTCAACGCACCAGACAGGCCCTGGCTGATCGACTACATATGAGGATACCACTGTGCCTGGCCGGAGGTCTGCACGGGTCTCGCATTGGTATGATCTGGGTTGTTGGAAATCTCCTGGGCACGTGTTTAAATACAGCATCTAAGCCCTCGCTGACGAGCAGCTCATCGATCTGCGCTTCTCTCACACACAGCGAGAGAAGCCATGAGTAATAGCTCCATGTTACACAAATCCCCAGCCGTGGCTTCTAAACGCGAGGCCTGATTGTAAAGAGAGTGAAATGCAGAAGGATAGGATGGATCCGAATGGGCAATAAAGACATTTAATGGATTAAGATGTTAAAGGGAAGGCTGTTTTAAATCAGGTGATATGTGTGTGTGTGTGTGTGTGTGTGTATATATATGTGTGTGTGGTCCAGAAGAACAGCTACAGATCAGCTAGCAGATTGGATACTGTGTTGTGTTGAGCTGTAGATTGGATACTGCGTGACTGCTCCAGCTATCAAAGCATGACAGGATCAGATTGCTCACTGGGACCTTTTTTTTTCTTTTCTCTGGCTGTTGTTGTTGTTTACATTGTTTTTTTTACTTGTTTATGTTCAGATCCTTCTCCAAGGGTATCAGCCCATTCAGAAGTAGCATGTGTTCGTCTGCTGCACATTTTGATTAGGCTAGATCAAAAAATAAATAAATAAAAAAGTGTATTGAGCCTATCCATTTATTTAGTTTCATGATATTTGTTGACACATTAACAACTGTAAACATGTATAACACCAGGGATACCATAGGAACCACTTAAAACCACGTAAAACCTTAGCAAACAACTACCAGAGAAACCACCTGGGCTACCAGAGTAACCACTGAGCAACACATAGGCAACTACTTAGAACGGCATAACATCCACTTACCAGCACTATAGCAACCACCAGAGATGCCAAAGCATCAGCTTAGCAAAACCTAAAAGCCCCCAGAGAAACCATAGAAACCACTTGGTAAAACTTTCACTTAGCAATCTGTTGGAACATCCAATCTATCAGTCAGACACAGCAACTGCTTAGCAACCCAGAGATACCTCAGCGATCATTCAGCAACACTATGGCAACCACTTGGGATATCAGAGCAACTACTTATCAACATCCTCACAAGCACCAGAGGTACCACAATAACCACTTAGTAAAGCCCAAGCAAACCATAGAAACCAATTTCACTTTGCAATCTCCGGAAACTCTTTAGCAAGGAGCACCCTAGCAGCCAGACACAGCAGCTATCTAGCAACACCCTAACAACCACCAGAGATACCACAGCAGTCTGAGAGCAAAACTTCTTGTTGTTTACATTATTTTTCCTTGTTTACTGTTAGTTCCTTCTTCAGATATATCAGCCCATTTAGAAGCAGCATGTGCTTGCATGCTGCATGTTTTGATTAGGCTAGATCAAAAAAAAAAAGAAGAAAGAAATTAGCAACTGTAATTTAAAATCTTCCTCTCTTCAGTGGGCCACATCCAATCCAAATTAAGACACATTAAAAGGCGATTTGCTGCTTTCTCTCAGACTAGCAACAGAGGAGATTTCTTTTAGAGGAAATCGAGCATCAGCGTCTTATCAGGATCGGGAAAAAAGAAGAAAAGGAGCCAGCGGGTGAGAGTGTGTCGGGTGGGGAGAAGGAGGGTCCTGCTCGCTTCTGTGGTCAGTTTCATGCATCTGATTAGTATGTGTTAACTAGGCGGGCTACATTTGGCTTGGTGATATCACAGAAGCCGTGAATTCAAATGCCTAATGCCAGGTGGGGCTACAGGGGTGAAAAGCCTGTAGAGCAGTGGAACTGTGTTCTCTGGAATCCAATGATTTTGGGATGAGTTGGGGATGAGGTGGGGTGGTGATCATCCATCCTCACTAACATTTTTGTTGCTGAATGCAATCACATTATCACAGCAATACTCCACCATCTAGTAGAAAGTCTTCCCTGGACAGTAGAGACAGTTAATCCAACAAAAGCAGGGTAAACTCTTTTTTAATACCCTTGATTTTAAAAGAAACAAGGAATGAGCAGGTGTCCAAATACTTTTGTCTGTATAGTGTATAGTCTCATGTCTCATTTTGGACAATAATGTTTGCTAGCATAGAAAGGCATTAGCCATTTTGGTTTAGAACCTTCATCCACGTCACACTCTACCTCGCAACATTTTGAAAAGGCCTAGCCAAACCTAGGTGGATTCCAGGTAGACATGGACTCTGAGTGGGTTTGTATATGTGTTGTTACTAAGACCCAGTTGGGCTTCTCAAATGGGCCCCATCGTTATAGCCCACATAGGACTCATATAGGCCCCCTTGTGCAGTGTACAACCCAGATGGGGCCCATGTTACCCCGCCTGGTCCCATCATTGACCCTGGTGAGACCCTAGTGGGCATCCATACATGGGGCCAACATGAAACCCCCAGACAAAGAACCTCCCAGAGGTTCCCAGATGAGCTACCCATACATGCCCCACATGGGCATGTTTACTGGGAAACACAATGTTAAATATGAAGCTAGGCAAATTCAGTTTTCCATGATTTGGGTCCTTTAAACAAATATAGGCCAATTTCAAATTACCGTGATGGACTGGCTCCCTGTCCAGGGTGTATTCCTACACACTGTGTAATAATCCACATTAACACACATTAAAAGGCTTTGCTGCTTTCTCTCAGACTAGTGACAGAAGAGATTTTTCTTTTGGAGGAAATCGAGCGTCAGCGTCTTATCAGGATCGGGAAAAATGAAGGAAAGGACAGCCTGTAGGAGCCAGGAGGCGTGGGTGGGGGAGGCCTTGCTTGCGTGGCCAGTTTCATGCATCTGATTAGCATGTGTTAGCAAGGCGGGCTACATTCGTAATCGCGGGGCAGAAAATCTTTGCGAGCTTGAAGCGGCAATTACGGCAAAGTCAATCGATAATGGCAGGTTTCAGACGGGGGGCCTGAACCACTTTTAATGAATTTTAAAAGCTGGCATAAATAATGCAGGGCCTCCGTGTATAATTATCACTGGCCACCGGCTCACGGTTTAACAGAGTCAAGTGCGCGCCAAGGTGCATGTGTGTGTGTGTGAGAGAGAGAGAGCACTGTGTGTGTAAAGGATGTGCAGTGGGCCTTTTACGGAATGCCATGAGAGGGGAGCAGCTGTCAAAATGCATTAATCTGCTAAACAGAGGCTTTGTTACACATAATGCATATGCAAAAACTCACACACACACATGCATGCATGCATGATGGTATGCAACAACAAAGGATAAACATGAATAAACAAACAAATGAATAAATAAACATTTGGACAGATGCATTTGTGTGTGTGTGTGTGTGTAGTCATGGATGCATTAAACAGAGGCATGTACATATATTAGTACATAAATAGACAAATATTTAGACAGACACAACTCTGCACATGTGTGTGTGTGTGTGTGTGTGAAATATATAGTTTCTCTGAAGTTTAAAACTGAGGTTGTTACATGTGTTATTACCGAAGCTGTATTACTGCAGTACATTTGTAACACTGACTACATCACCAGTAGGTACAATGTTCTTACATCCATTGTTAATGTGTATCTACACAATTACTAGATACACCTAATATAACATGGGACCAAGGGCCTGTCATACAGTGTTCAACAGCCATAAATCATTTGTACATGAGCATTTATCAACTTCTCTTTATCGCTTAGAATGAAAAATCTTGTTTGTTTCTGCTTTAGCTTACTGTGCTTACTGTGCCAAAGCCAAAGTAATACAAGTGAACCATGGAAAATGTCTGGAGAATCAGACATTGCTTGTTGACAAATACAGCGTGCATTCAGAGATTTTCCATGCCAGACGCATTCCCATAACAGGAAATGTTCCACATGGTTTAAGCAAGGGGCGACACCGGATGCAAAAAGTACACTGCAGAAATACGCCATTAACATGTCCACTTTAAAATCCGGACTTTGTACTAGCGGGCTGGCATGATAAAGCCCGGGTAATGACTGGTACAAATGATTTGGACATTTGCGTTTACACATACAGCTCCAATAATACAATGTCCTGGATCGTTCCGAGTTACCATGCATGTCCGAAAGAAGCTTTTCAGAAGACTGATGTGAAGGAGTAAATGTGAGGCCTTCAACCTCAAGAACACAGTACTAACCGTTAAGCATGGTGGTGGTAGGATTGCTGCCATTGAAACTGGTACATTGCACAAATTGGAATATTGAGTGGAATAATGAAGAAAGAGGACTACCTCAGCAAGAGGAGTTCATCAGCATAACCTCAAACCATCAGCTAGCCGACTGAAACATGGACACATGTTGGGTGTTCCAAAAGATATCCATCTCGTGGTACACCTGTTCCTCAACACAGAAGAGGGGAGGTGCCTTTCTAACTTGAATGACTGGAAATCTGTGTAAAAAGATTTCCTTTCAGGTCATTTTGACACAATGTAAAGAGCTGGAAACCAGATGGAGTGATAAGAAATTTCTAATGATTTGTTCCCCCAGTGTGGTTTGAATAAATTGCAAGGTGCCACAGCCCCAATGTGCAGCAGTATAATAACAGTACAAATATTTAGTCTATGTTGTGTCAATAGCTACATTCTCTCTCTCTCTCTCTCTCTCTCTCTCTCTCTCTCTCTCACACACACACACACACTGTGTAATAGCCTCTCTGTGCCTTATTGCTCTGCCTCTTTAATTAGCCATTTTACGGGAGTTTCTAGGATATTTCCCCCTAGAATATAGTGTTGAAACAGTGTTCAATACTTAAACAGGTGAGTGGCATTTCGCAGCGCGAGAGGGATGGAATTAAAAGTAAATGAATTGTGTGTTCTTTGTTCTGCTAATGGCGGTCTCTGGTGATCAAAACGCCGGGCGCAACATAATTTCCTCACAAAGTTAATGACCGCATGGTTGCCTCTGCTGCCAAATGAAATGCCGCTAATTAATTTTAGATTAAAAATAGTAGCCCCACTTTATTCCACTAGCCAATAACCTGACAGGGGGAAAAAAACTAGAAGCAACCTTGGGAGCGCATGTGAATATGTGTGTATATCTGTGTGTGTGTGTGTGTGTGTGTGTGTGTGTGTGTGTGTGTGTGTGTGTGTGTGTTTGCATGTTTGTTTTTATTCTCTGTTCCCTCCTTCCATATTAAATTCAGTTTCTCTTTTTATTTCTGGAGTTATTCATGTTATGCATGCTCCATGCTACGGTTTCCCTATTATTTCTGTCTGTCTCTCTCTCTCTCTCTCTCTCTCTCTCCCCCCTTGCCTTTCTTTCTTTCATTTTCTCCTTTCCTGGCTTTCTATGGAAGGAAGAGCTGTGTGCACACACCGTAAAGGGCTTCGTCTCGTCAAGCAAAAACATTTGCGCCCTGCTCTTTCTGCCCAGTTCACCTCCACTGGTTTTCCTCTGGAGCTAACTCAGCCGCCCAGGCCCTTTCAGTGGTAACCACAGACAAGTGTGTTTCAGAAAGTTAACATACACAAGCAAGTATTACATCAACCATACTGTACACACCACTGTACGTTTAACAGAGTATTATTTCACATTTCTCAGACTGGACAGATAATACATTCAACTGTACAATGGAAGTCTTTCTTTCAGAAGTCAATGTAAAAAGATTGTATTCCAAGTCATTTGGAGCATTTCTATTGACCCATTCATCATAATCTTTGAAGACAATGTAAAGAACAACTGCCATATTCAGATTATGCTAAAAAACAATGGTTCTTATTTTTATACACCTGTGGCAATAGGACTGAATGAAACACCTGAAATTAAAGATTAAGACCAATACTTTTGTCTGTATAGTGTGTGATTTCAGTTCCACAGTTGCGTTTATGTTTTTTCTCCTAAATTATGGCTTATTAGAAAGAAATTATCCCTAAAAACATTGTGTTACTGGCAAGAAGTGTTGCATGGTTTTCTTTGGCTCTAACCCAAAACTTTAAAACCGAGGGAGCTTCGCACACACGACACAGAAAACGGAATCATTGCACATTCACCACTAAGAGAGCACAAATAACTATTTTAGTGTAGACAAGCTTAGTTTAGAATTTTACTACTATACATACACCAAACTTGACATTATTGAAACCCTATACACAGGCCTTCACCCTCATAAAATATGCTGAACTGTTTCTGCATTAATAGATGGATTTATAACAGAATAATAAAGTTCAAAAGGTTAAAGAAAGTGGAAGCTGAATGGTCATGGAGGTGAGTTAGACTGGATTATAAGATATTAAACACATATAAAAAGCTGGCTACCAAACCAAATAAATCAGTCCAGAAAGTCTCATTACAAAAATTGTTACTAAAAATAAAATGATTTACTTCAGCATTAATTAGCAGCACAGCTTTTCTAAATTGTGTGGCTGTATTGTCTAAAGAAGCTCTCATTTTGAATCCAAATTGGCTGATACTCAGCAGTAAGATACTTGGTGCCAAACAAACTGGATTGGGACATCCCTAGTTATGAGTATGTCTTATAACAGTAACAATATATCAGAAAAATTACCACCGAGACCAAGTAGCTCTTACATATACACAGACATCTTTAATAACACAGGGATAAAAAATAACACTCTCCAGCTTTCAGACAGTCACCTGTTTGACCTCTAAAGGAGGCTAGAATGTAAATCTCCGGGTCTGTACCAGACTTTGTTTGACCCCTTGAGCTGTTCAGTTCCAAAGTGATGAGGAACTTGAAAGGACAGCTTGTTAAAAATCTAACTGACACTTTTTCCCCTCTTACCCCGGATGCTGTCAATCGGTTGAGACATGTTTGGCATGTGAAGTTTGCCTCTGTAGTTTCGAACTGGAGCTACAAGGCTAATAACAAGTGATGGAAGCTAATATACCAGCTTGCATTGAGAAAACAATCACACTCTTCCATCAAACCATGTGAAGAAGTTTATTTTAAATAGACTTGGCCTGGTTTCTGACACTGTGGGGCAGTACTGGTGGGCAGGGTGCAACCTAATGCTGGGTAAAGTGCAGCAATCTGGATATTTTAATGTATGAGGTTAAACAGGGTCACGTTGAACATGCTGTTGGCTATCCTTTCGTGTTCCCATAGCAACATCATTTGCAAAGTTTGACAGCGGTTGGACAGGCTTTTCTCGAGATTCACCCCGAAAACCTTTTTTATGTATCGTAAAAAGTAGCTCTTTTCATTATACATGCGTTTTTCAAATACTGTGTTTTGTGAATGCCATAGAATTTAGCACACCTTACAGCCATACAGTAGAACTTAACCTCCACATTTAACCCATCTTTGGCAGTAAACACACACTCACGAGTGAATAGAGAAAGCGATGTTCTTCCACATAGTGGGGTTAGTTTTAACAAAGCAAATAATGAGGGATGCCCAAATAATATATCATATATATCTCATATAAATTTAGTACAGTTTATTTGCTATTTAATACACATTACAGTCATGGTCACCATATAATACATTATTGTAATGGAAAATAAGTATTCAGCTAACTTTAATCATTGGTCACACAGAAGTGCAAATGCACACACACCACCAGCCTAGTACCTGTGGATAAGTACTGCCAATAACATTGGACTTTCTGAAGCAGATAAACATACATACATACATGAGCTAGAGAGTGCAACACTTTTGTTGCTAAATGCAATCAAATCCTCACAGCAATGCTCCAAAATCTAGTAGAAAGCCTTCCCTGTAAATTAGAGACAGTTACTACAATAAAAGCAGGATCAACTCTGATTTCGGCACAAACGATGAATCAGCAGGTGTCCCAATACTTTTATCCACTTAGTGTATGTTAGTTTTCTGTCAAACTTGGACACAGAACATTCCCTGTAGACTTAGAGACTTTTCATTCTGCTGTTGAAATTCCGATTAAAAAAAAGTCTGTTCATCTGACCGCCATGAATCTTCTCAGAAAGAACCTCTGAATCCCCCCAGCAATGTCCCACTTATCCACCAGCCTATTAGTCTGAAGTACAGCACAGTTAACAAACCCTGATTTGCCCCATTACTTCACTGATTTGGACCATAATTGGGGGCTTGCCGGTTAAAATTTTTCTCTTTCACATCGGGACCGAAACCCAAGAGGGACGCTGTCTCTTTTTTTGTGTGTGGACTAGAAGATGTTCATGTCTGGCAAAAAAAAAGAGAATTATCTTGGAAATGAAAGTGTACACCGCTGAGAAGTGCTGTTTTGTAGACAGTTCTCTTGTGAGCAAATTATTTGAGCTTTTCCTCAAAACACGTCCTACGAAATCTGCCAATATCCTGAGGGTCTGAGGCCAGAGAATAAACATGACTCATTTCTTTCCCATCTTTCAACTCCAGAAATAGACTCTAATAAGCTCTAAGCACTTTCTCAATCTATCGACTGGAAGAGGTAGAGCGGGTAGCCTGTGGCTAACCACACATCTCAATAGACTGCACCTTTTTTTCCCCCTCTCTCCCATCATTCTCTCTACCTTTCCCAGAAACGAAGGTCATTCATTTAAAACGAGTCAGAGCGACTCGACCCTGGGAATCAATGACAATTAAGAATATTTAAACGGCTCTCTTCACCATCGGAAGAAGTTGTTGTGAATTCTGAACTCCCGGGGTGACGTTACCAACAGGGCCCTCGTAAAGCAGAGTGCAGGAATTAGATAAGTGTATGATATTGCGAAGGCAGCAAGCTTGCAGTAGCCAGGGGGATTTATTTTGTCAGTTTGAAGGAACCATAGCAATTACTAGCATTATAAGTGGCCCTGACAGCATTGTTGTTGTTTTTTTATACAATACACAGAAACAATTACTGCAGAGGTCATTAGTTTAGGTGTTATATAAAAGCTATGCTTACCATCCACTTTATTAAAAACACCTACCATCTACTTGGCAGTGTATTATTTTGTATAATTAATAACTGTAATGGGACAGTGCCAGCATACAGTGCCCTCCATAATGTTTGGGACAAAGACACATTTTTTCTGCATTTAAAATGGCAAAGCTTCCCAATCAGACATGATTAAATTTGCATACATTTGGGTTTCACCATGTTGAAATGACACTTTTTACACAGTCCCCCTACATTTCAGGCCACCATAATGTTTGGGACATTGCAATGTGTAGCTACATTACAACAGTCACACTTAGTACTGTGTTGCATATTTCTTGCATACAATAATGGCTTGAAGTCTGCAATTTATAGACATCACCAGTTGCTGAGTATCTTCTCTGGCGATGCCTTGCCAAGCCTCAATGTAGCCATTTTCATGCTTGTTTCCGGGCCTTGTTCCCTTCGAGTTTTATCGTCAGCATATAGAATGCATGCTCAGTTGGATTTCAATCGGGTGATTTGCTTGGCCAGCCATAGAACTTTCCATTCTTTTTAACTTTGTGTTGTCCTAACAGAATGCTAGGGGTCATTATCTTGATATGGGTTAAAGCACCACCCAGTAGGTTTGGAGGAATTTACTGGAAATTCAACAGATACATACATGTCATTCATTGTACTACTTCCTTCAGCAGTTACAACGCCAATGAGGTTAAGTGCGCCAGTACCTGTGCCAGCCGTACATGTCCAAGCCAGTTGAGGTGGTATGCTTTGGATCATGGGCAGTGCACACTCAGCTCTTGCCATTGCTCTGATAGCTACAGGTTAATTTTGTTAATTGCAATCTGGCCATTCTGTGTTCATGTTTGCATTGTGCAGTGTCGACTCTGTATTTCCGTTCATGAAGTCTTTTGTGGATAGTAGTAGACAAATACACACCCGAAGGCTGTTTCTGATATGGACAGACAATTGAGGATTTGCCTGAATATTACAGAGGATTCTTCTGCCATCAGCTGTGGAGGTCTTTCTTGGCCTACCAGTCCCTCTGTGATAAATGAGCCAATTGCGCTCTCCCCGACTCCGGCTGCCGATGCCAAAGCAGCATGGCTGAGGATTCGAACTTGCCACCGCCGGCCAGAGTGCATTAGACTGCTGAGCCACTCATAGCCGCCTCCACACATATGATTTTGGTAATGTCAAAGTTTGAACAGTGTCTCTGAAGGTTGTAGTCTTGTGTTTCAGCCTCATAATAGCTTCTTTGACTTTCCTTGGCACAGCTCTTGTCCTCATGTTGAACAATGGCAACTACAGACACCAAATGTCTTCGAAAGCTTAGAAGCAAGCCTAGGAGTCTTATGCCATTAAGCAATGGAACAGAGTTGTAGATTATTCGTGAGAATCGCAGATTAATCAGAAGGATTGCCTGTTAATCAGGAGAGTTGAATACTTGTTGAAGCAACAGGTGCTTATTTGGTAGTTAGCATGATGATGCATGTTTTAAATCAAGGGTTTGTTTTAATCAAGCAATCGTGACAGTCCTAAACTCCTTGCCATGAATGGTATGCCATACCCAGATGTATGAATTGTCCAGACAGTTCTTTTACTACTGTCATTCTGAGACTTGAGGCACTTCCTCATTAAATCATTCATGAGGAATCCCTTTGCTGCTGTTGTGTTTTCTCGCTCGTGGCGCGGGAGCATATTTACGGCTTCCTCGTGCTTGTAAACTCTCTGACTTGTTTGGAGTGAGATGAGCGCTGCCATCTTGATTCCTTCACTGGCGGTGAGACAGAGAGACAGAGAGACAGAGGTGCAGGCGAAGCTGACAAGTTCCCAGTAAACTGTATGCAAATGAAACCAGGGATTATTGCACATGAGGGAGAGGGAGGTGAGGTGGCTGTGTTTATGAGTTGAGATTCAAAACTCGGGATGTAATGCAAGGTGATCAAGCGCGCTGTACTGTAAAGTGTGTGTGCGCACACACACACACACACATACACATACACAGCTTGAGGAGTGACTGCTTGGCTGAATGTTCAGACGGAGCTGTCAGGTGGCTGATGTTTGAGAAAGTTTGTGTTAGAACCAGGTCAGAGCTTGAGGGCGACATTGAATGTCAGCATTAGTGCAGGCCTGCTGTTGGGCTGCGGTCAGGTTATGTCATAATGCAATACACACACAATTGCATTATGACATAACTTGTCTTGTATGCACTGTCTATGTTGCACCATGGTCCGGGAGGAACGTTGTTTCGTTTCACTGTGTACTCTGTATGTAGTTGAAATGACAATAAACCCACTTGACTTGACTTGACTTGACTTGACTTACAAACATAATCACATAATATCCTTTCTGTCCACTATTTCAAAACCACCTACCTTATATGTCCACTATACAGGCATGCAATTACACACTAGCCCGTCAATCTGTCAGATACCCTGTTCCACATTCATTTAGCTGAGCACATATTATTGGGTGGTGGACCCACAGTTAGGTTTCTGTGCAAATTACAACCGACAAGCCTGGCTCCTCTAAGAATTCAACCAAATTTAACCAATATTCACGCAAATTTCTTCAATCCTCCACATTATTTTGATATTAAATGTGCAGCGCTTTCACATTCAATTGTGTCACATGCCTGGAATCCAAAGATCCTAAAGCTGCATATTACCACACTGAGCATATTGGTGAATGTGCTAGTAGTGGTAGTGTACAGTTTTGGACAGAACTGCAGTTTCAGCCTCAGATGTTCCACTCACATTGCATCTGCCTGTTTGTAGATAAATCTAAAACATGCATCACTATACGAACAGCCAGCTAAGCATTTACCGATTAATCAGGAGAACTGCCGATTAATCAGGAGAGCAGTTGAATAATTGAAGAAACTGGTGATTAATCATGAGACTTGGTAATTAATCGGGGAAACTGCCATTTAATCAGGAGATCTGTTGAATAATCGTGAGAGTTGCCAAATAATCAAGAGACTTGGCAGCTAATCAGGGGAACAGCCAATTAATCAAGTGAACTGTTGAATAATCCTGAGAACTGACAATTGAACAAGGAGACTTGGCACTTAATCTGGGGAAAAGCCAATTAATCAGGTGAACTGTTGAATAATCGGGAGAACTGCCAATTAATCAGGAGACTTGCCACTTAATTGGGGGAACAGCCAAATAATCAAGTGAACTGTTGAATAATCGGGAGAACTGCCAATTAATCAGGAGACTTTGCACTTAATTGGGGGAACAGCCAATTAATCAGGAGACTTGGCACTTAATCCGGGGCACTGTCGATTAATTAGGAGGATTGCTAAATAATCAGGGGGACTGCTAATTAATCAGAAGAGCCATTTAATCAGAAAAAAATGTGTTTGTTTAAAACAAATAATAATGACAATTCTCCTCAACCAAGCATTCCATGAACGACATGCAATATACAGATCTATGAATTGTCCACATAGTTTTTACTACTGTGTTCTGAGACTTGAGGCTCTTTTTCATTACATTGCACGCTGCATCTAATATCTTAGCTAAGCTCCCACAACTGCCACGATGACAGTTCCATTTTGAAAACTTTTGGGTCTGAAGGGTAGTGATGGGAGAAAAGGACTTTCTTGGAATTTGTTAACTTGGATTCAGTTAAACCAATCGTTTCGAATAATGACTCACAGTTTCAGAGCGCTCTAAACTCTCCATGCCGGTGACACCTGCTGGTCATATCAGTCATCGCAAAGAAAATACTTCCACAGATGGGAGCTGTTTTGCTGTGTTCAAAATATTGGCTCATTATCACTGTTCTATACACTGGAAGAAGCAAAATATGGAAACAGTCATGTTCCATCATATGTAACACAGTGCATTATGCGTACATCCTTTGTACATGACCATTTGCATTGTGACAGTGCACTGGACAGTCTTCAGCATGTGTTCGGACAGTGCTTTTAAAACAGTGCACTAATAAAAGTAAGTATGAATAGTAAGTGAGTAAGGCATAGTCTCAGCTGTTTTTCTCTCCCCTTCTTTCCATCCCTGCGAAATCCACTTTATCTTTCCCAAGCACTGTTTTACTAACTATAGATCCTCATTTCCCCATCTCCCCTAGCCATCTAGGACCATCTCTCTCTTCCCCCCTCTCTCACTCTCCTTTCCTACTGACTGATAATGTAATTAGGAGCTTAAAAGACTTTAGCAGGCCCTTCCGCACCGTCCAGCCTTCAGATGAGCTGAGAAGAGAGAGCGGGGCCTGGCTGCCCTGTCTGCAGATCTGTCTGGGCTAAAGCCCCGAACTTTTCACACAGCAGGAGATGACATGCAGGGGAGCCTCTGTCTACACTGCCAATTAAAGACTTGTGGGCAATAGACAGGCAGAGAGAGACAGAGAGAGTATATGATACAGAGAGAGAGAGAGAGAGAGAGAGAGAGAGAGAGAGAGAGAGAGAGCTGTGCCCTGTTTGGATGGGCTGCACTGCTAGTCACTGCTCATTGGAGCGTCTTTAACCTCCTCCACGCCACGGAGGAAGTATGTTCACGCATGGCAGCGTTCAGCCCTGCGTGCGCTTACAGAAATGGTTTGGCAAAGTGTCAAATTTACACTTTTTCCCTCTTGCCCCAAATGCAGTCAGTTTGCTTCTTTAATCAGGCAGTTTTGCACCGAATCTGTGAAGCCAGTGTAGCTACAGATGGAACTGTAGGCCAAAAGCAGGCCTGTGAAATGTTTGCCCTTGGGAAACTCCTCTACCCATACCTTAGAGGGGCAGTTCTTACCAGCTTCTACATTCCATGGTCTCATAAGACAGACTATAATAAGATACACTATGTCCAAATATTTATGGACACTTCTTTTAATAAATGCATTCAGCTACTTTAAGCTGCACCCATTGCCAACACAGATGTGCAAATGTAGACACACACAGCTTGTCTAGTTCCTGTAAAAAGGTACTGCCAATAGAATAGGACTCTCTGGAGCAGATGAACATGAATATATTGGCACCATGCCTTATACCAGGTGTGGTGCTATAGGGGCATAAACCCCCCGGCATTAAGCTGTGGAGCAGTGGATCTGTGCTCTCCGGAAAGATGGTACATCATCAAAAATTTCGAGATGAGTTGTGGAATTGGGAATGAGGTAGGGTGGTGATCATTGAACATCCTGACATCACTAACGCTCTGGTCGTGCGAGCAAATCCTCACAGCAATGCTCCAAAGGTCCTCCCTGCACAGTAGGGACAGTTATTTCAACAAAAGCAGGATAAACTCTTTTGTAATACCTTTGATTATGGAAGAAATAATGAATGAGAAGGCGTCCCGACACTTTTGTCTATATAGCTTAAGTTCTTGATTATACAGTTATGGTCACAGTATGACATATAGCAGGCAAAAAAGCAAGAAGCTATAACCCATAGAAGGTTGTTGCAGTGAGAGCATTTGGAATTGGATGATGCAAGACATGGTGTGTCTGGTAGCTTTCACAATTTGCTTATAGATAGAACTGAAGGAACGCTCTGCCTTGTTGAGAGAGAGAATTCTCCTAGGAGAGATATGGGCACCCAGATTGTCTTTGGTTCCTTGTATGTATATGTGCAACTGTCTATCTTCCAGTTTATCCATCTGGTAAAGTTGACATAATATTTGACGTAATATTCTTTTGTTTTTGCTATACACTGATTTAAGTACGAAATCAGAACATGAATATGAATGATGAATAACCCACTGACATTGGCAACTTTTGCATTCTTATTTTATGATACTTTTTTAGAGCTTACTGCGGCTTCTTTCAGTTGTTATTTTTGTGGATGGTTTCTGCTTTCGGTTTCTTCTTCAGGAGGTGACATTATTGCTCAATTGGGTTAAAGTTTAAAACGCCCCACTTATTCCATTGATGACGTCCTTTGCTGTGTTGCCATTATGTTTTGGGTCATTATCTTGCTACATCATGAAGCTCCTTCATTCCTGTAAATTGACAAACAGAATGTTTCTAAAGTCTTCTAAGTTTATTCTGCTGCTACCATCACAAGTTACATCATCAATAAAGTTTCCAGAAGCAAGCCCAGACAATCACACTATCTCCACTGGTAGCTTGTGGGTTTTGGATCATGACCAGAGCTTTTCTTTCTTGAAACTTTGGTAGAGGTCATTCTTGGTCTGACCAATACATAAAGCTTTGTGGCTCATCTGCATGTCTTTGCAAATTCCACTGTGGTCTTCCAGTTCTTCCAATTCCAAGCTGTTGTGTTGGCTGTGCCCAAATCTAGTCAGGTGGCTCTGATTGATTTCCCTCTTTTCTCAGTTCCAAAATGGCTTAGTTTTCTTCCATTAAACTCCCTGGTCTTCATGTTGGTTTATTCTTTTCAACAACAAATGCAGTCTTCACAGGTAAAACCCAGGGCTCAAAGTAGAGCTCAGAACTCTTCTGTTATTAATTAGTTATTCTGTTATTGAGCTATACATTAACAGTCAATCAAACAGGGCACCTGAGCATCAAGAAATTCTAAGGATCATGCTGAACATGCTGTTTTAGGGGTTTCGTGAAGAGAGTCTGGCACATTTTATAATTACTCTTGAGATACTATGTATTCCCCAAAGGATTTGGGGGTTCATTTAACTGTTCGACACAGTTTGAGGCATCTGTGTGCTGGTTTAGACATGCAGTATGAATAATGCTAACTAACAGCAATACGCTCCTATTGCTTGTTAGCTAGACTGGTAGCTGCAAAATTAAAGAAGTAGCACTGGACCCCAAGCATGTGTTGACTGATCGGCTGCACTGGGTGTAAGACGGAGGGATGTTGTGGATGTTTGATTTTTCACAGAGCCATTACTTTGAGCTGATTTGGATTCAGGCCTGACTTGGAGCTGTGGCCAGTGCTGAGCAGTAATTTGTCTGGGCTGAATAAGTTGAAGTCTTTTGGATGCTGACAGTAAGGCGCAAGCAAGCATTTTATGTTGGCTGGTTTCAGCAGGTGTGTGTGAGTGAGAGAGAGACAGTAATGGTTGGGGGTCCCACTGGAATGGCAAATATACAGCACGCTGTAAATGATCCAAAAGCATTTTGCGATAGCAGCATAGAAAATGCCACTACGCCGTGCCACTTTTGTTGCATCATTTACATCACATCATGAGAAAATGGAAGACCACATAGATACACACACTTGAATGTAGAGGAAGTAACGTAATACAGACAGAGTTATGTTTGTAAAACAGATACAAATGAGTGAGCAAAGGTGGAGCAACAACATTTTCCCAACGTACACATGAAATTAGAGATAATGGACAGTAATGTGTTTAGAAATATACAGCAGAAGAGTTGGATTATCTGCAGTAATGGTGAAAGCTTTTGTTTGAGTTTGAGTGCCATTGTTTACTATGATTAGGCCTAACTCGCCTTTTTTTAGTCGATAATTTGATAATATAACTAGATAATAATGCAATTGCACCCTTTTAAAAGAATGTATTTTTTATTTTTATTTTTTTATTTTTTTCTAATTTGTATTGCCAAGCAAAAACAACTTTCCAGAAAAAAGCCTGTAGTTGTAGTAGTAGTGAATTGTACCTGTATGTGTTTGTGGCGTGATCCTGTTAGCTGGCATCTTGTCTTGGTCAAGCTGTCTTCAAGTCTGGTTCTCGAGGCAGTTCCGTTACGTTGCGTCCAGTTCATGGTCCCTGGAGGCTCTAGCTCTCGAGGCAGTTCCACGGCATACTCAGGTTGGGCTTGTCCTGTATCTTGTGAAGGGTAGCCGGTTTTCCAGTTATCGCTGGATTCACTCAAACTTGAGTCGTTCACTCACTGATGCTGACACACCATCCTCGTCTGTTCCACCATGAGTTAATGTGATGTGAAAAAGTGTGAAAAGGCCAGAATGAAATACTTGTTGAGACTCAAATCTGTACTGAAAACAGATGATAAACAATGTAGATGTCATGCGTTGTAATAATGGTCATTTAAATAAAATTGCAAAACAATATGGTGACAGTAAACATTGTTTTAATGCGAGAGGGAGTGAGAAGTGAGGAAGGAGGCAGAGACAGAGACCCGACAGCACAGGCACATTGACATAATCATAGAATTAACTTCAATATACTAAAAAAACCCCGCAACCTTTGTAACTTTAGTTGCGCATTGCTTCCAGACTTTCCAGACTGGCCTACAGTGTAGTTCCATTCGCAAAAGTACAGATATATATCCATAAATAGAGAACCTAATGACATGCAGGCCTCAAAAAGCGAAGTGTGTGTATGTGTAAAGCACATAGCCATGGCCACACAAACCATTGTAACTGCCATTCTATGCATTTAGAATTGTTCCTGACACTACATGCCAGACAGTATTTATTGGAGTGGGCACCTGTAGTGGTGACAGTCAGCCTTCTGACAGCCAGCATCTCTGTCAGACGTGCCATACATAGGCGCAGTGCCGGGGAGAGAAGGTGTGATCTGGAGTGGACACTAGTTTGGCCAGAAGAGGCTGTTTATCTGATTAAATGGGCCTGGCTTAGAGAGGTCACTTAGCAGTGTGGATGAGAGTTCATAAGAGAGGCTTTTAGGATGTTTTACATGCAGACACTTACACACACATATAAACACATGGTAGTTTTATATGTGTGTTTTATATATGTGTAAAAAACTGTTGTGGTACTGTTGTAGTAATTATCTACAGAAATATATATATATATATTGTTTCATTTTTCAGGTGAGATCTGTCTGTCAAAAATGGAACAGCTAGCTATTTATGGTTATAATATTAAGGATTTTGGTTGAATTAATTCAAAGGGATTAACAGATCCAAGCATAATGATTACAGGTAGTTTCTTTGTGTTTATTTTATTGCATAATCTGTATCCAATTTTGTAGTATTTTGTGATCATTTAGTTGCAAGTTGCAAAAAGTAACACACTGACATAAGTAGTTATAACCCCTTTTTACTGTTGAGTACCATCCCTCCAGAAACCAATTCATTTTCACACAACCCATGCATATTCTTTTGCATGTTCATGGATGCATCTTTGGTAAAAGAGGTCAATGAAGAATTAGGGTTGGCTAATATATCATAAATATTGATATATTTCAAACTATTTTACACAAGATGTAAAAAATTACCATATTCCTAATATCACAAGAGTACAGTGCAGTGCAAATGATACCGTAGAAACATCACAGTTAAAGAAGCAGCATGACGACATTACTTCACCGTCTTATATAATTATAATCTTAATTATAAAAAAACATATGTAGCTATAGATAAAGCTCATTTTTATATCTTGTTTTATGTACATATAATACAAAACATGTTAGACTTAGAATAATGCAATAATGTAAACTTGGCTGGTGATAGAGGGCTGTCAGTCACACAGACTTTTCTCAGTGAGGTTTTAGGAGTGCATTTTATATTATATACAGTGGGGGAAAAAAGTATTTAGTCAGTCACCAATTGTGCAAGTTCTCCCACTTAAATCATACATACATATACATAGGCAGACCTCAACTATGAGAGACAAAATGAGAAAAAAAATCTTAAAATCACATTGTCTGATTTTTAAAGAATTTATTTGCAAATAATGGAGGAAAATAAGTATTTGGTCAATAACAAAAGTTCATCTCAATACTTATATATCCTCAAATGTTTTCTGTAAGTCACAAGGTTGCCACACACCGTTGCTGGTGTGTTGGCCCATTCCTCCATGCAGATCTCCTCTAGAGCAGTGATGTTTTGGGGCTGTCGGCAGACAACACAGACTTTCAACTCCCTCCAAAGGTTTTCTATGGGGTTGAGATCTGGAGACTGGCTAGGCCACTCCAGGACCTTGAAATGCTTCTTACGAAGCCACTCCTTTGTCACCCTGGCAGTGTGCTTGGGATCATTGTCATGCTGAAAGACCCAGCTACGTTTCATCTTCAGTGCCCTTGCTGATAGAAGGAGGTTTGCACTCAAAATCTCACAATACATGGCCCCATTCATTCTTTCATGTACACGGACCAGTCGTCCTAGTCCCTTTGCAGAGAAACAGCCCCAAAGCATGATGTTGCCACCCCCATGCTTCACAGTTGGTATGGTGTTCTTTGGATGCAACTCAGCATTCACTCTCCACAGCGAGTTGTGTTTGTACTAAACAGTTCTACTTTTGTTTCACCTGACCATAAGACATTCTGCCAATACTCTTCCAGAACATCCAAATGCTCTCTAGCAAACTTCAGACGTGCCCGGATATGTACTGGCTTAAGCAGGGGAACACATCTGGCACTGCAAGAGTCCCTGGCGGCGTAGTGTGTTACTGACGGTAGCCTTTGTAATGTTGGTCCCAGCTTTCTGCAGGTCATTCACTAGGTCCCCCTGTGTGGCATCTTGCGTGGAGTCCCTGATCGAGGGAGATTAGCAGTGGTCTTGTAGGTCTTTTTTCTGATTATTGCTCCCACAGTAGATTTCTTCACACCAAGCTGCTTGCCTATTGTAGATTCAGTCTTCCCAGCCTGGTGCAGGTCTACAATTTTGTTTCTGGTGTTCGACAGCTCTCTGGTCTTCACCAGAGTGGAGTTTGGAGTGTGACTGTTTGAGGTCGTGGGCAGGTATCTTTTATACTGTTAACGAGCTCAAACAGGTGCCATTAATACAGGTAATGAGTGGAGGACAGAGAAGCCTCTTGAAGAAGAAGGTACAGGTCTGCGAGAGCCAGAAATCTTGCTTGTCTGTGGGTGACCAAATACTTATTTTCCACCATCATTTACAAATAAATTCTTTAAAAATTAGACAATGTGATTTTCTGAATTTTTCTTCTCATTTTGTCTCTCATAGTTGAGGTCTACCTAAGATGTCAATTATAGGCCTCTCTCATCTTTTTAAGTGGGAGAACTTGCACAATTGGTGACTGACTAAATACTTTTTCCCCCACTGTATATATATTAATTAAAATGTGTTCCCAAAGGCTTTAAGCATATCACCCAGCCCTACAAAGAATGGACAGACTGGTTTAAGGTGACAAAAGGCAGCTGACAGAACTGTCCAGTGTTAGATACAGTTGAGAAGACGTACAGTTGGAGAAACATAGCCTGCTCTGATGAATCCTGTTTTCTGCTGAGGCCCACTGATGATAGGGTCAAAATATGGCAGCAACAGCTTGAATTGTTGGACACAACTTTGCTTTTTCTGAGCCTACTCTTAACCCCACTAATCTAATGCATTTTATTCATCCTAAATATGTAATGCAATATATAAATGTATATAAATGTAAATGTGCATTTATATAAAAACACATACAGGCATCCATGCTGAAGAGAACTGAACAGGCAGTGAAACGACAGTATAAAAACAAAACAACCAAAACACAAAGATTGTTCCCTGCATTCTCTCCAGACATCAAAAGCAGTTTTATCTCACTATGTTTATTTCCATTTAATTTCACTTCGACACAGTGGATGCATTATCTGTGCTGAATGGGAGCGTGATGCAATGCCTGATAATGAGGGCTCATATGGTGCTATTACTGTATACAGTTGCATCACATTGTTCCACAGTATGGAGCCGTCACAGACAATCTATCCAACATTCCACCACTCTCAATCCCCAAGTCCTGCCACAAGTGCTGTGTTCGTACTGCACAGTCCAGCGTTGGTCATACTTACATTGTCAAAATGTAAGTATGCTTAATTCAGATTGTTTAGTTAATATCACTATATCAAGGTTAGAAGCTTTAAATGTGCCATAGAATGTATTTCTATGGTGAAAGAAAGTATGGAGAAATAGTATGTATGATGGGAGAAAGGATGGATGGTAAGTATGATGGTTGAAAGGATGAAGAAATAATAAGTATGATGGTTGAAAGGATGGAGAAATAGTAAGTATGATGGTTGAAAGGATGGAGAAATAGTAAGTATGGTGGGAGAAGGTATGGAGAAATAGTAAGTATGATGGGAGAAAGGATGGAGAAATAGTAAGTATGATGGTTAAAAGGATGTAGAAATAGTAAGTATGGTGGGAGAAAGGATGGAGAAATAGTAAGTATGATGGGAGAAAGTATGGAGAAATAGTAAGTATGGTGGGAGAAAGTATGGAGAAATAGTAAGTATGGTGGGAGATAGTATGGAGAAATAGTAAGTATGATGGTTGAAAGGATGGAGAAATAGTAAGTATGGTGGGAGAAAGGATGGAGAAATAGTAAGTATGATGGTTAAAAGGATGGAGAAATAGTAAGTATGGTGGGAGAAAGGATGGAGAAATAGTAAGTATGATGGGAGAAAGTATGGAGAAATAGTAAGTATGGTGGGAGAAAGTATGGAGAAATAGTAAGTATGGTGGGAGAAAGGATGAAGTGCCTAGCTGTTGAAGAGGTTGTAATGTAGTGGGTGATTAGAATAGGAGTGATGGGAATGGGCAGGACTGGGTTGGGGGTGACAGGAATGCTCAGATGCAGTTTTACAAGCCTATTAACAACCCTGTTAGTGTGCCTTAGGTTTATGGCAGCATGACTGCTAACAGATTCTGCAGAGCATATCATAGCTTATCTTTTTTAACACTTATTTATAAGTATACCAAGCTTACCAGATAGTGTTGCTGTCCTCTCTGTGTCCTCTATGTGCGGTCTATTCATAGCCAGCTTTCACTGTTGCCAGATTAGATTTTAGCCTAGCACCCGCTTGAGCATGTAGCTTTCATTTCAGATGACAGCTGCAGTTTTCAATTCTAAGGCACCTTTCCAGAAGGCCTAGCTCCACCACACTTGGCACCAACCCATTGTATCACACTGCTGAAATTAAAATCATTTAAAATGATTTTCCCTCATTTTAATATTTTGTTACATTCAAAACTAGAATCAAGACTCTATTTTTAGGGACAGATTTCTATTTTTGGTGTAGATGCGTGTCTGTGTAGATGCATGTCCGCATATATGTGTCCCAATACAGAAAAAGGGAACTATGGGTACAGAGTCCATGGCATGCACACTTCCAAAATACCAACTATGCTGAGTGAATGCTGATTGGCTCTCCAGGGTTGTTGTTGCTACAACATGAAGATAAAACCACAGTGCCCACTAAAGTCTACATTCTGACATCTACACACACCTCTGCAGAAGTCTAAATCAGTGAGAGTTTGGCCACATTTTTGTTGTGGAAAGTTTGATTCTTCAGTTTTGCGCTGGAGTTATGAGGCTGATGTTGCTAACACATGGTTGTGTGTTGCTAAACATATTTAGTTAAGTAATCTCAAATAGATGTTTTTTTCGGACACTGTATGACATCATGTCACCTAAAAAAACTAAATCACAGAGTTAAATAGGTTTGTCAATAGGTTTGTCCTTATAGAAAAGTAAATCTATTTTGGGCGTCTTGACGGATGAATTATATTTCAGATAATTTGACAATTATGTAAATTTGAGGTTTTTCCTTTCAGAAGAAAACTGTAGTTGAATGTTCTCATACTGCTTATTGTTATCGTCAGACACTCTTGACAACAGTGTTTGCACTGTTACCATGATTAACTTTCAGAAATGTTATTGAAACTGATGCCGCTGGATGTAAGATGCACTATGACGCTTTCATGTTGTTATAATGCCATTACAAGAGAACATTATGCCCAAATCACAACATGATTTGGATATGATTACAACATGCATCAGAGAGGCTTCATACTGTTTCAGATAAAACATGTGCTGTATTTCTTATTCACAGTCTGAATCTCTGCTTGAAGCCATCAGCGTGCCTCAATACTAAATCCATCTCTAGAGGTAATTCGGACTATTATTATGTATGAATAGGCACTGTTATTATTTTGGAGGGGTGGAGCGGAGCGGAGCGCGGGGGGGTAGAGTTTTATATTTTAGGTTCTCGTCTGCAGTGCTATCAGAGACTCTGTAGGAGATTTCATCTTTTCTATTTGACCTACACTTGTTGACGGTGTATGATTGCAGGATGCTGGCTGTTCAAATAGACTTTCTTGCTGTAAATGGATACCCCTAAGACCAAATTAAGGGGCAGAGGATGTGTGTAATAGCACTTACTAAAAAAACGCCTTCATTCACTGTGAGCGGAAGCGGAAAACAACTTTTAAAATAACAAAAAAGCTAATAAAAGAAGGCAAAGGAAGACGAGAAGAGGGTAGAACAGTAAAAGGGGGTTATTTGTCAGACTTGGCATGGTTGTCCAATCTTCATACATCCGCAAACCTCTCACTTATTTCACTGTAAACTCCTAGTGATTTTGCCTCCCCCTGGTCCAGTAAAAGCAGACAGCGACAAGCCTTTTTGCTCGATATAGTCACTTGCCAAAGAACTTCAGGGAACCGCCGCGGACAGTTCAATAGGAAGAAACCTTCAGAGGAACTAAGACTCAAAAGGGGAACCCATCCTCCTCTAGTCCTCTGGACCCAAGTACCACACTTGAGTTTAACCCAGTGTTAAACTCAGGTTCCCCAGTGTTTTGTTGTGTGTTTTGCCCAGTGTTTATCCCAAATTGTCCAGTCTTTCACCCAAGAGTTTTAACAAAATGTCCCAGTGTTTTACCCAAAGTTTACCCAACCATATTCACTATTTGTTTCGGACACAGATGTAATTTGGCTTCTGCCTTTAACCCATCTGTGCAGTAAACAAACACACCAGTGAAACACACACAGTGACTGTGAGCACACATGCCTGGAACAGTGGGCTGCCATTGCCAGGGAGCAGAGAGGGTGAATGGCCTTGCCCACAACCTGTCTGTCATCAACAGCCCCGGGCTATTGCTGTAACCGCTGAGCCACCACTAACCAAGGTTTCCCAGTATTTACCTCAAAGTTTAACCCAGATTATATGTGTTATATTTTTAACCCAAGTGGCCTCGCTTTCTTGATGAGGGTAGGATGGACCTCCCTCTAGCTCATCAATTAGGGTCATGCTAGCATCTGTTGGCAGTTTAGCAGTTAGCAGTTAGCAGTTAGCACTCTCCTCCAAGCGCAATCAGCTGTCCAATAATGCTGAGTGAGCTGCAATTTGAAAGATGTGGTTGGCTGGCTTTACACGTCTTGCAGAAAGCTCCACCCTCCCAGGGCTGATGGCATCTTGTGATGGGGAGACCTAGTTACTGGGTGGGAATTGACAGAGACCAAATTGGGGCGACAATTGAAAATCTAATCTAATCCTGGTGTTGAGTTTTGGTCAATACTATTATTGATACATTTTGTTTTAGTGTCATTCTGAATCTCCAGAAAGTAGTAAATATTGCTGCTTCACTGAGCATAATATTTGAAGATTATTTCAGTTTTGTGTTGCCATGGTATAATAAGGCCATATATAGACGTGCTCAAACTGTATATAAATCATTATAACAGATTGAGCTGTTGCTTAGGAACCACAAAACTGACCTCAGATCAGCAGAAAGATGCAAATGTAATCAACACCGTTTTCCCGACACTTACTTATTTTCTGCACAAAGACAGCAGGGGGTGTGCTGGTTGGGGTGGGGGGTGGATGTTGATGCGTTTTTAATGGACGGACGTTTCTCTTTGTTCCATTAATGAAACGAGTCGAAGTTGAGAAATGTTCACACTTTCCCCTGTTGGGAGAAAAGCCTTGGTTTCCAGCCAGGCACAAATCAATCTGTGCTATTGACTTACAATCGCTCTCTCTCTCTGTCTCTCTCACTCTCTCGCTCTCCCTTTCTCTGAGCAGAAAGCGGAAAAGGCTCATTCATAGTGCTGAACATACACGCAGTTATAGCTGATCACTGGATATCCAGTGGCAAAAAGAAAAGAGCAAAAAGGAAGCTTTCATATCCTTTAAGCATATGGATAACCTTAAAACCTAAACAGAAGCATGTACACTCTGTGTACACACTGCATCTCCTTGGAGGCCTTCGCAGAGACCCAGTGAAGTGTGTAGGCCTGTATCCTGGCCTTTATTACACTCGCAGCCTTATGGACGTGTTAAATAAACAACTTCACACATAACTCCATTACTCTCTCCCTAATAGCATCTGGTACGGCAGTGTTCTGCCTGTTAATGTAGAGCCGTTGCCTCTCTGCTTATTATCAAACCCCTATCAACGTGGAGATTAATTTTGCCCTATGAATTAGCCATGTAATTAATGAATGAAGACTAACTGAATGAAATTTGACTAAGATTAATATGAGCTGAAATCCAGGTTGAGGCACAGAGAAAGACTCAGTTTGGAAAAGCTGTATCAGGCCTGTCCAAAATGTTGACCCTTTCAGGGATTTAACAGTCCTGTATCGGGTAACCAGCCTTCTTAAGCCCCAGAGTTATAGGCCCGTATACTTGAGGAAACAGACTACAGTCTAGGTTGACTGACTGTTCCCTAGGTTTGAATTATAAACTTCTAATCACAGACCCATGAGTGGCCACTGTTTTCTGCTGGTTACTCTCCTTTTCTCTGTATACAATGTAACGACTCACTGATGTTGATGCGTGGACATGTCATGTCATTTGGATTTCTCTGGATGAGAGAAAAACGCTCTCCAATCTAAACTATGCTCTGTATGGAAACAAAGAAAGCCTTGTGGATCACTTATTGACAGAAACGTGGTAGCTCACAGAAAGCTCAGATTCTACACCATAAAGTTTCACTTTCATTTTCAAAGAGGACGTGTGTGCACCGTTCGGCTTTTGGCAGGTGGAATGACCATTTGGAAAGAGGTTGAGAGACATGATGATGTAGTTAGCCTAGCCGGTAGTGCAATTTTTTCTGTTGTTACTTTTGGTGATGTTACTGATGACTATGGTGGTGATGGTACTGCTGGTGGTAGTGTTGGAGTTGGTTTTACTGCTGAAACAGAAGGCTTTTGGAACTTTTCGGCAAAGCTGGGCTACATATAGCTGGGATATATATATATCGGTTCCGCTGATGCTGCTGTTTTGATGTTACTTCTTTGGTTTGGTTCAGGTGCAGGTGGTGATGTTACTTATGTAAGTGATATCATTACTGGTATTAATAGTTCTGTTGTTCTTGTTGTATCATGTGCTGGAGTTGCTACATTAGTGCTAATACTGTCAAGCGCAGCCACTGCTGGCACTTTTCAGTTGCTTTCAGATGGCGGATATTTCTGTAACTTCTGGTGCCAGTTTTTCTGGTCTTCTGCAGCTGTTATTTTTAGTTGCTCCATGTGTTGTTTTTGATGTTCTTGCTGTCATTGCCACTTCAGGCCTCGGTACGATCATTACGGCTGTCTCTGCCACTTACAAACCTGGCAAAAGTGGTGGCAACCTCCTCTGCCCAGCATTGTAGTACTCCTGGAAGTGGAAAAACAAACCCCCTCCAACACCAAACTTCTCGCCAAATGATTCCAAACGTCCCATCATGCTGAAGAACACTGGAAATGTAATTATAAGCCTTGAATCTTCGATTGTCAGAAATCATTAGCTGCAGATTATGCTGATTCCGCAAGTCAAGCGAATGCCGTTTTCGACCGAAGCACGATTCACAGATGTCTGCGGTTCTGCCCAAAAAGCATTTGAAGCTCTTTCCGCATAGTATTAATTTAGCTGTTTTTTTGTTTGTTTGTTTTTTTTCCCTGTTTGAGCACAGAGAAGAACAAAAGGTGGAGGAAGCATGCGTGAGCGCTTCAAGCTTGTTGCCAAGCGTCTTCATCGTTCCCCGTGTGAAATCGCATTACACAGCCAGTGAATTTTAATTGACGGCGTTTGATATTGGACAAACATGGCAAGCGAGAGAGAAATTAAGATGGAGGGGGAGAGAAAGAAGTTTGCAGCTCGGAGGGAGGGAAGGAGTCGATGTGGGTGTTGGGTGTGCTGCGCGTGTGGCCGAGAGGTCCTGCGCTAGCGGTGTGCTGAATGAAAGATGAGGGCTTTGCGATCACTAGAGAACAGTTGAAAGGGTGGCAACAGATGTTCTCTGCTGGGAGAGCCGGGTGTGTTTGTGTGTCTGAGAGAGAGCAAGTGAGGGACCGAGGCAGAAGGATAGAGAGAGAGAGAGTGTGTGTGTACACACGTGTGCGAGAGTGTGTCAGTCTTGGTGATCATGTTTACCGATATTTGTTTGGATCATGGTGGCCTTAACTCGTGGCTGACTCTGAGGGGCTCTAAACCAAAATAAATACACAAACAAGCAAACAAAACAAAGCAAATACGAGACCGAATGTCTGTCTAATACAGCCAGGCTTTTTCAGTTCAATCAATAGCGTAGCCCCTGGGCAGGTCGATCACTACTGAGATGATCTTACTTGTCTAATTGTCTGCAGGGTTTCAGTGGTAATGTAGGTTGTAAACATGGTAAGCGTATAGGAAAACTACACAAGGGAACAGGGCAGAAAAAAAAAAAACATACATATTGAATTATTAGGGGTGTAATGATTCCCAAACTGCTGATTACTTCCATATTTTCAATACAGCAAAAATAAGGAAATGTGCTTTATGATAAGACCCTATGAAAAAAATAACTGTAGTAATTAGGGATGTCCTAATCCTATCAAGTAACTCTGGGTTGTGGGACGAGCCAGGCATTTTTAATGGATTGGGTATCGGCTTTTAAGGTTCCGATCCATAGCTTTGCTGTAGCAGAGTGCCATCTGCCGTCCTCTAGTTCATTAGTGACATTATTTCAGTCAGCAACACCAAACAGAGCTTAATGTGAACCGATACGTTTTGTGTCGTTACCAGTTAGCAGCCAAAACAAAAACTGAAGTTGGCTTCAACCTCTAACTCCATTCCACATCATATCTGCTGTCACTTTTTGACATAATGTGAATTTGTCTGTTTTGTTTATTTTGTATATGTTTTGTATACCATCAGAAATGCTCCAAAATGACTTTCAATGAAAGTGAATTTGACATTATGGAGTTGCGAAGGTTTTGGGTGACGTTGGCGGTATATGTTTACTTGTTTAGGTTCCTGCAGTAAACTATAATAGTTGTCCAAACATCAGAATAACTGTACCAAATTAACTGTTAATCATTTTTCACTGACTGACAGGGAAGCTAACCACAAGCTAAATACTAAGGTGTTCTAAGATTGTTTGCTTGAAGGCAGCATTAGCCCTAAGCTATGTATCAAGCACAAGTAACTTAACTTCTTACCACAAGCCCCCTAATAGCCATTCAGTAAGTAATAGAAATTACACACTCTCTTTCTGTGCTACCATGTTTTTGTTGCTTTGTTGTTGGACACACTGTGTTTTTTAGTGAGTGAGTCGCCTTAATTATATGTCAGTTTCCATTTCCTTTTCAAGGCTGATTTGCTCCAGTGTTTTAAATGTATGTTTGTACGATGCCAGTGTTTTTTCAAATTAAGTGCCTTGCCTTGACCAATACAATACACTTACAATACACGTTCCTGATATATCCCTGCAAAAGATACACAAAAATTAAGAGAAGAAATTACAAAATGTAGTTATTGTTCTTAATAACTGCTTATAGCTCTTTAAAAAAATGGAGAGAAAATTTCATTGTGAAAAGAAATGTATAAACATTATATAAAAATTATATACATTTTCATTTTTGATTGATATTGATCAGACTGATGATTATTTAAAACTTTTGTGCCAAAAACAAATCAGAAGTGTACACCTGTTGATACATAATGTAAATGAAATGTAAATTTAACTACATATTGAATTTGCTCTCACTATGCAAATATGTTACTATTAAGTCCTATTCATTCCCGGCATTGTAAGAAACATGTAGCTAATTCATGCTAGAAGAATATTTGCTACATTGGTCTATAGTGACCCTCTTCAAGCAGGAACAACATATAGTGCGGGATGTGCTCAAATTTCTCTGCCCTGCACCCCTTAACCTCTTGCCTGATCTCTTCTTTAGGGAGAAGGAGAGGAGTCTGGCCCAGGCAGGACATCCCATCATCCAGCCTCAGCATACTGACGGACCGCGCTTCACTGGAGGAGGCTTCAGCTTAAAACAGCCCAGCAAGATTACTGCATAGAACACCAACAACATGTCCCTCTCTCTGTTTCTCACCCTCTCTCACTTGGAGCTGCTCATTCAGGCTGTGCAAATAAAGCGCTCTCTATCACTCATAATAACATTATGGTCTGGTAAAATGAGAAAGGAAAGCCAGTGTGCTCATTCATCATTCATAGGCAAAGCACATTTGTTTACACTCGTGTTAATGGTGCAGGATTGTTTCTTAGGTTTCATTAGTCGGCTTGTTCTTAGTCAGTGGTGAGAGAGCTGAAATAGCTCTCTCGCTATTAACGCTCTCTCTCTCTCTTCCTCTCACACTGGTTACTTTTGCTCCTGCTTTCCATGCCTCTTCTTGAATGTGTTTACCATACATACATAGATACATACATACATACATACGCCAAATGTTTGTGGAATCCACTCCTAATGAATGCATTCAGCTACTTCAAGTTAGCATAGGACTTCCTGAAGCAGATAAACATAAACCTATTGGTACCATGCCTAATGCCAGGCATGGGCTACAGGGGCATAAAGCCTCCAGCATTGAGCTGTGAAGCAGTGAACTGTGTCTCTGGAATGATGGTTGGTCCAATACTTTTGGGATGAGTTGGGGAGTTGGGGATGGGGCAGGGTGGTGATCATCCAACCTCACGAATGCTCTTGACCCTGAATACAATCCTCACAGCAAAGCTCTAAAATCTAGTAGATAACCTTCATTGTACAGTAAAGGCAGTTACTCCTCCAATAAGGATACACTCTTTTTTAATACCCTTGATTTTGGAAGAAACTGTGAATGAGCAGCTGTCCCAATACTTTTGTCAGCATAGTGTACATACGCCATTACAACATATTACACACACAAACAACATTAATACAAAAACATTGACATCACTGTGTTCATTAAAACAACTCCAAAGCTCCCAAACCCACAGGTCATGTTGAGTCTAGTATTATTTACAGTTATCATTTAACACCTGGTTTAGTAAATCAGTGCTTAATGATGGTAAATCAGAGGAGCTGCTGATGGAATTAAACACATCCACTGCTGGCTGGCAGGGGAAACCTGGAACCAAGCTTTGTTCTTCAAACTAGCTCACAAGATCTCAACTAACCTTTTTCACAATAAAAATACTTGTTAGTTTTTACTGTATTGTTCTGATATGATCTGGTGGTTTTATCGGTAAAAACTCTAAAAAAAAAATGTTTTAGAGAATGTGCTTAGATGCCTAAAACTTCTGCACAGTACTGAATGTAGTTCTGTATAGCACTAAAGAAGGGTTCCTTGATTCATACCAGGAAAAAAAATCAATACTATGTATAATAATATATATTCTATTAATAAAATCATGTGCAAACGGTTTACTTTAATAATTTTTATTATTTTTTATGGAGTACTTAAATTAATTGACTCTTAGATTTAACTATTAGAATTAGAATCAGTGTAGCTCACTCTTATTACAGAAATCAATTTTCAGTCTATATTTTGTGTAGCAGATCGGCTACACTGTAAAGGAGGGTCACCCTCAAGTGACTCTTGAGTGAGTTTAACCCCTTAAAAAGCCTGTGGCCTGCCAACATGTGGTGTTATTACAAACTTCTGTTACCAAAGAATACCAAAGCCCCCCCAGTTTGTACAGACGTCCCTGCTGTTACTGAATAGCACACCGTAGTGTGTAATAAGCCTTGAAGTGTTGAAGGGTTTAATAAAAGTCGACTAATTGATTGATTTCAAGCACCTAAACGGTTATTTGAGTTGTCATGGTCTTTATTTAACACTATTACCTTCACTGAGGAGCTCTGGAGGATTTTTTTGTGGCCTGTATGATAGTAAACAAAAAAGCTGACTTTTTACATCAGAACACTGGTTGGGTTACAAGCCTCATTTGCATATTGGAGCCTTCTGCTAACGATTAAGGCCAGAATGAAACTTCACAGAAATGCTTTAAGTTACGCCAACACAAGTGTGGGTGTCCGTGACCTGAAGGTTAGAGAGGTGCCCTTCTACCAGAAGGTGGCCGGTTCAAACCACAGAACCGACAGGATGCAACTGAAGAGTAGACAGGACGTGTTCCTAGAAGAGTAGAGGCTGTTACTGCAGCAACAGGGGCAGCAACTCTCTATTAATACCCGTGATGTCAGAAGATGGAATGGATGAACAAGAGTGTTTGTCTATATAACACCACCAACAGTCTCTCTCTCTCTCCTCCAGAGTGTATTCACACAGTGAGGTAAGGTAGTCTAATACCAGAATGAGAGTTTAGCTGACTGTGGCAGTTCACTGTGCGTGATCCTCTCTCGCTCTCTCTCACGGCCTCAAACCTCTTTCCCATCCTTAGGAATAAATTGTATTTCTTCAAATTTTCTCCCATCATGATAAATGCTGCTCCTTCCCCCTAAGGCATACTGTACACATCGACTGTGACTGTGTGTGTGTTTGTGTGTGTGTGTATGTTTGTGCGTCTCCATATATCATCTGATGATAAGATAGGGAAATGAATCACCGTTCGTAAGAGCCCCCGCACCTTTCCTTTTTTTCCCTCTTATGGCCGTCTTTTCTGAGGGAACATCTCAGTCTATTTACCGCTTATGAAGAACAGGTCTGTCGTTGCTCTTTAATATGCACTGGATGAGGATCATTATTTGAAAAGATTTTAGAAGATTATAAATCGGACCTGCGATGTCACTGTGAACCACAATCAATATTTCACAGGATCAACCTCTCACTCTGAAATCGACCCTCATCCTTCAGTCCTGAATATTTTAGTAGACTTTTATATACACTCCTAATAATAAAGGTTCTACGTAGTATGGTGAATTAGTCTAATCAGGTTGCTTCCTCCACCCTAATCTAACGCTGCATTTGAGAGCTTATTGGAAAGTTGTATTTACCAGATGGTTGGCAAGTAAATACAACCTCAATCCATACACTAAATAAAGCTTGGGTGTCCCACATTCATTCAGTCAGGTACTTAAGTATTTGGACAGTGACCGTGATTTACAAAGTATCTCAATATGACCAGGGGTGCCCAAACCTTTGCTTAAAGCTGTACACACAAACACTCTTGGAGAATTTCCCTTTTTGATTGACATTTAGTTTCCTTATCTTTCAGAAATGAATGGTGATGAGGTATATCTCAAAGCATGGAGGTCTTAAAAAGTAGTTTTTAGGATAAAGACCCGGATAATCTGCTTTAGGCTGGTTTAAAAGAACCATTTGCCGAGTCATTTCTCATATCTCTAAATTAATATTTGCATTTGTTTTGGACACATTTCAGCCATGGTTATAACTTATCCACGACTTGATCTTTTCCGCAGTAATCTTGTCTTAATGATATATAGCTGGGGCAGGACGACTAGGATTAATTTCCATGTAATTTAGCTTTTAAAGTGTCCTGATAAGGGATTTAAATACCCACTGCACAGCTGAGCCTTGGACACCATTGCCCTCTGTCTTTCTCTTATTCCTGCTACTGTCTTAATGTTTTAGCACCATTTACAGTCTGCACACGGCCTTGCCGTAAATCAGCTAGATTGAGGCCTAGTCTCTGTATTAAAGCAGCTACCAGCACTCCTAAATCAAGCCCTGTTTTTGTTCCAGAGCAGCCTGAGCTCTGGACTTCAAGAGAGCAGTGAGGGGACTGGGAGACCACTTTATCATGAGCCCCCATGACCCACAATGGCTGGAGATTTGCTACAGAACGATGGCCAGGCCAACTCTTTCTATGGTGATCCACTGGTACTGCACATTGCTCTCCGGATGTCGGAAGAATGGATGGAAAGATAAGAAGATAATTAAACATTATAAGGTTTTAGACAAGATCAAATAGTGGACACCTTGTGTATTGGATGGATGATTAAGCAAAATTAATATGTTTTTGTTAAGATCAAATAGTTGACACCTAGTGCGCCGGATGGACAGATGATGGATTAATGTTTGGATGGATAACTAGGTTTTAGTTTACACTTTGTGTGTTTGATGGATGGATGGATGGATGGATGAGTAGCTGGATGAATGGACGGATGGATGGTGGGATAACTAAGCAACATTCTTATGCTTTAGTCAAGACGGTGGCGTTAGAGGGGATAGTTGAAAGAATGGCTGGATTGCATGATGGGTTGATGGGTGGATGGATGGGTGGATAGGCAACATCACTAGGTTTTAGTTAAGATCAAATAGTGGACACCATGTCTGTTGGATGGATGCATGAATGGATGGATGGATGGATGGAAAGTTGGACAGATGGTTGGAGAGGTAGATGGATGGATGGTTGGATAACTAAGCAAAATTTTTATGCTTTAGTCAGGACCAAATAGTGGATGAATAGTTGAATGAATGGATAGTTGGATAGGTGGGCAGATAAATGACTGAATTAATTGATTAATAGCTGAATGGATAGATAGTTGAAAGATAACTAGGCAGCATCACTAGTAGTTGTAGTTAAGATCAAATGGTGGACACCATATGTGTTGGATGGATGGATGCATGAATAGATATTTAGATGAATGGATCCAGGGATGGATGAACGGAAAGTTGAACAGATGGTTGCAGAGGTAGATGGATGGATGGTTGGATAACTAAGCAACATTTTTATGCTTTAGTCAAAACCAAATGATGTTTGAAGGAATAGTTAAATGAATGGATAGTTCGATTGGTGGGCAGATAAATGGCTGAATGAATGGATGGATAGTTGAAAGATAACTAGGCAGAATCACTGGGTTTTAGTTAAGATCAAATAGAGGACACCTCATGTGACATGTTACTTCAGTATATCTGTGCAATGGAAGTCCTACTGAGTTTAAATGAATAAATACTGTAGCTCACGTTAGAGTATTATAGCCCTGCACCCTCTGCCTTGTTATTTCCTGAAACCCACTGATCCAAGTCCATTGTTCTGAAGCATGCTGCCATGGGCATTGTGCACTCTGTAAACCAAGGCCTTATGGCTTATCGTATTACACCCCCCTGCATATTGGATGTAAGTACCATTTCATGAAGGATTGCTCCTGTAACCTTGTTGAGAATCCTTACTGAACTAAGGCGAACTGCTCTCCTTCTCCCACAAAACTCTTGCTGTATTTCCTCAATGCCGTTTTTAGTTTGCTTGCATGCTCGGCAAATAATGATCCTACTCCTCCCCTGAGAGTTGCTCTATATTTTCACTTTCTATTTTCCTCTACCTTTTTCATTCTCGTTGTTTCTGGAGTTTTCTGAACTGCTCTCCTAGGCACAAGGCGGCGAGGGTCCGTGTTGGAATATAAAACTTTTTTTTTTGTATAAAATGTCTCCTTCCTTATTACTCTATCAATTGGAGCGCTTATTACTTACAGAACAAGCCACATTGCCTCCAAGCCTGCTTCCATTGTGTAATTGCTTCGACTGCTGTTTCGTAGCGAGCCAAATTCAGTGCAATTAGTTGCTGACTCCAAGCTTTTTTGGTGGCCTGCCTTGTTTACTTTGCTCCACTTCAAACCGGTTTTGTTCGCAGCTGGTTGTCAGTGCGGCTGGACTCATTTGGCTAAGTTTAGCCTCTGTGTAGAGGCACAGAGAAGTGTAGTTAAATTGGGCTTCCGAATTGTTAGTGCATTGGGGTTGTGGTAACACTGCAGACTGTCAGCTGACGGATTCAGAGAACTCTGGTACCTTCATGGGGAGCGATGAGGGTGCATCTTTGATGTACCGAGACAGGCAGAGGATACTGCATTTTGAATGGAGAGGGAAGTGGGTCATACAGAAAGTCTTTGTTAACAGATGGTGCGTCTTATTTTTTTTTTGTTCATGTTGCTGTTGCTAGCTGTAAGCAAATGAAGTCAGCTCATTCTGTCACCTGGCTGTGTTTCTTTAGGTGAATGTTTTCATAAGTAGAAGTGTGTGAGACCAGCACTTGGCCATAACAATCACGTATACGGGTCATCCTGGGGTACAGGGATATTTCTGTCAGGTAGACCTATATCTAGGGGGGCTCTAACCTGTAGTTCTCCCTTAGCAGCTCAGTCACTTCTGCCAAACATTTCCTGTAGCTGCAAATAAGATTTGCACGACACTGAGGAGTAACTTTCCTCTCTTCAAATGTGTTTCATCAATACCACAGTGTCTCAATAGGGTTAGGGGCAGGACACTCACCTGACTCTGACTCCAAACATTCTTTAGTTATTCGTGAGCTTGGTGTCATCATCTTGTTACATGACCCAATGTCTCGCCAGCTTTACGTCATGCACTGCTGCCCTTACAGTCTCCTGTAAAAAGTTTGAAAAACACCTTTAAATTCATTGTTCTCTCAATTATCACATGGTATCTAAACCCTGAAGCCATAAGGCAGCCCCAAACCACGCTGTTAAAAGTATAAGATCCTGGAGAAACCTCTTGAGGTGCTTTGAGAAACCCAGTTTTTTAATAAAGGGTTTTTTCAGGGTTCCTCAAAGCACCTTAAGAGGGTTCCTCCACAGGTTCAAACTGAAGAACCTCCAAATGTTCCTTAAGGATCTTAGACTTTTAACAGTGCACAATGCTCCCTCCACCATGCTTCACAGTTGGGAATGTGATTTCTGTGTTGCAGAGAGGTCTGCATTTGTACTTCAAAGCTCCACTTGTGTCTCATCTTCCCAAATAACATTTTCACAGAAGAACTGTTGAACATCTAGGTGGTCTTCAGATACATTAGTGGCTTCCTTCATGATGTACCGTCATAAAAAAGCATCGCCAAACAAATGGAGAAGCAGCAAATGAGCACAGTCACCATTCCCAATGCCAAGAATTAACTAGTAGGGTATAAGAGTATAATGTGTTGTTTGTGATTCAGAACTAATCATCCATCAGCATCTGTCCTCGCTGATGTTCTTGCAGCTACATGCAAATCTTTATAGCTATGTTCTAACATTTAGTGTATAGCCTGCTCAGAAGAGAAGACAATGATAAACAGACAAACTCCTCCTTAATATCCTTGATTTCATAAGAAACATTGGATGAGCAGGTGTCTACAAACTGAGAGTATTGCATGACCTGCATGATGACCTTAAAATCTGGGTTGGGGTTAAGTGTGAATGAATTTATGGCCCAAGTTTACATACTTCAACTTTCAGCTTCTAGAATAAAGCCACATGCAGCGTTAATGGAACATAATTCCATGACAGACCATGCACTCGCTAGCTCTGGGCTTTCATGAGAAGCACAGGTCCTGAACGTGCTAGCTAAGCTGCCTTTTCCTATTCTCAGGAATCACAGTGTATTCAGTATGCATATCCTCTTTTATGTAGGTAACAAGACATCCTTTCAGCCCTGGATGAATGCCATTATAAAACATGTTTATCAACACAAATTCATCTCGATCTTCTGCTGTTATGACAGCTCACGTTCTTTAGATACTCTACATTTAGGCAGTCGTGTAGTCATCAATAACAGTCGAAAATGTTTTGCCATTACGTTTTCAGCATCATAGGAAGGTTTAAAGAAAATTTGCTGACTGGACTGAATGGCTTTTAAAGTCAATGTGGGAAACAAATGATGAAACATCAGCATCAGTGGCCCGTTACAGAGACATACTTCAGACTAGATGACTAAAGTCAAAAATGAGGCACAATAACAGCTCTACGCGTTCAAAAGCAATATCCTTCATCAATCCACATCTCTCTAAACACTTTTTCATTTTTCATAGTACCTTAACATGGATCACGCTCCAAGGAGGCATTATTGAGCTTCATAGCAGCTGAAACTGAAGATCCTCTGTAGAGCTTCTTACATTCTTAAAAATAAACAGTGGGAACCAGAAGCACTTTTATGGCATCACTCCAAGCAGTCTTTTTTGGCTTATTTATGAGTGCAATGCTCTGTGGTAGAAGAAGCAACTGCAACATAGGGAGATATTTTCCAGTTTAACCGTCCATCTCTTCTCTTCTACCATGTCCTGTAAGTCCAGGGTCAGTCCTGTGAAGCTGGCCTTCCTGATCAGCTTGTTCCGGAGCTGGACATCCTTTGTAGTGGCATCGATTCCCAGCAGGCCACAGGATAAAAGAGAACACTGGCCACTACGGACTGGAGTAGACAGGGAGCATCTCTCATCTCTCTCTCTCTCTTTCTCCATTTCTCTCCTCTCTCTCCCCTGGCTTCGATTAGCTTCGGTTAGATTGCAGCAGGAAGAGCTAGCTCTTTCCCTTTTTGATGCCTCTTGGGCACAACTGACCTTTCATGCACAGATCCAGGTCCAGCTTCCCTCAGTGAGAAAGATCACGAGACAAAGTCCTGGGGCCACGTTCAGCAAAGTGCAAAACATAAAGATAAATTGTTAGTCTTTTTAAAATCATCTTTAGATTTTCCTAATTCATTTCTTACATTTTATCTCAAGGTAAAAACACATGATAATATTAATATTAATAAAAATGAACTTGGAAATGAACATTATGGTGATTAATTCTGTGCCTGACAGCGTTCACACTAAATCTGCTAGAACATGCAGGCATGACTGCATGGATTGCTTCTGTATAAGTAGCCTACATATCTACTATTATATAATGACATTAACTACTACCAATAACCATTAATTACCACTCTTATGCCCTAATAAATACTACTCTATAACATAACTGAGCATACATAACTGATATACTACTCTATAATTACATTAATTATTACTCTATAACTGCATGCATAACAATTCATTACTACTTAAAAGCATAACTAAATTACTACTACATCATTTTAAACTCATTAATTACATTAATATTCTGTAACCGCATGCATGACCACATAATGTTACGTTAAACTACACAAACTACATGTATATTAAATTACTTCAATATAATTACATTAATTACTACTCTAGAGCTGTGTGCATAGCTACATTATTCCCAACACTATAACTTGCCGTTTGAGGACTATTCACAGACTTGGATAATGTTTAGGTTAGAAGACTGTGAGGACCAAGGTACAACCTCTAGCCTGCGGCTCTTGAGGTAGTCCATTGTGGATTATGAGGTGTGTTTAACAGCATCCTGCTGTAGAAACCCCAGAATTTGCTGATATTTAATTTAAATGAATTTTTCTCTTTACCAGTGAAATGTTCCCTGTGCCACTGTGCTTAACAGAAGGGTGTTATTTTCATAAAACTGTGCACTTTTTCTTTTCTTCTAAATGTACCTTTTCTAATTGCATTTACCAATTTGAACTTCACAAAAACTGTTTTTAAAATACATCAAGAAATTGTCATGTAAAGCTATTGCCTGGTCAGTAAGTGTTTATATTATTGAACAAATCATGAAACAAACCAAACAATATGTACAAACAAACAACATGATGTGATTTGATGTGTGTATTTCTAGAGCTCTCCTCAAAATAATACATAGTTTATCTAACTCATCCTTCATTAAAGCAAATCCGGTAAGCTGCTGGTGGAACTGAAGATACAGTGTTTTTCTAACCTAGATAACAAAGACTTTACTGACAAGCAACACATTCTAACTACTGGATTTATGTATGTAAACTTCCCAGCCAACATGTTTAGGTGGGGCTCACATTAATGGAACATGGGTTAGATGTGCATGAGCTCTGAGTGGGTTTGTACATGCGTCTTTACTGTGACTTCCCAAATGGGCCCCATTGTTACAGCTCACCAAAATCTCACATGGGGTGCAAAGTACAATCCAGATGTCCCATGTCCCACCAATAGCCCATGTCTAACCCCTCCTGGTCCCATCACTGACCCTGGTGGCCCTCCATATGTGAGGTCTATATGGACCCCAAAGACAAAACTTTCTGGTTTCCAGTTTGTTCTACTCATACAGGCCCCACATGGACATGGATATTTATTGTAATGTTATACAGACTTCCGTGTGGTACTGCATATGACTACATACTTTCTGTCTTACTGTGCATATTTTCAACTGTTATTAGACATTAGGCATAAAATGTGCATTGATTAAATCTGCATTAGAAGCAAATTCATAAAAGTTGCAAAGCAGTAAAAAAAAAAACTTCAGACATTTTTGCAGAAAAACTTATCCTACCAGTCCGTCTCTCCAGCTGTGCTTGGCTGGGCCGCAATATCCACATCATGAAAGGTGATAATCGTGTCCGCATGATCAGGAAATCAGTCTGATCAGTCCAATTACACTGGCTTTGGAAACAGTGCTGGAATGGAGAGAAAGCAAAAAAGAAGGATGTGCCCTTGGACAGTGATCAAGAGGTAAGCTGTGTGTGTGTGTGTGGAGGAGGAGGAGGCAACATCAGTGATGGCACCTGCTACTGGCTTTTCTCTCTCTCTCTCTCACACACACACACACACACACACACACTTGCTCGCTAACAAGCGAGCCAACAGCAGGCGGGCCTGTAAAACTAGCTCCCGAAAGGGCTCATCTTATGAAGAAACACAATCAATGAATAGATTCAGTGCTGGAATCCTCGGTCCACTGGGGGAATTGACACATTAGCACCCCTGCATTACCAGTCATGAAGACCTCACATACGCTGTACTGTCCTTCTGCGAGGCATCCAAATAGCTCATACATTAAGCTTTTATGTGAAGTAACTCTCTTTAATCACCAAGTGGCGAACAACTTACCTTGCAATATGATAATAGAGTGGGCCACAATTTGCCCCTCAGTTGTCCCAAGGTGTGTTTACAGTGCCTCAGTCAGGCAGTTCTCCTACACGCTTCCTGGTTTTTCTGTCGAGCTAGCATGTCTCCAACTGTGGCGGCTGCCCGCTAACTACAAACTTGTACCTCAGGAACAAAAGTAGGTGTAGAAGTAGCTTCCATTACTGTGGCTTTAGCTCTTAATGCTGGCCTATAAGCACCAAAAGAGAGCTGATAACAAGCACTTTCTTTACTTAACAAATAAATATACCTAAATATTAATAACCAATCATTTTTCCTATCAGGTTCAGAACATCACCACCTAAGTTTTACACACACATACAAACCTACATACACACATTATATATATATGTGTGTGTGTGTGTGTGTGTGCAAACTCTAAGCTAATTTGTCACCTCACCAACTTCGGCCCCCTCCTGTAGGTCCCTCTCTTTACAGAGTCTACTGTCATATTAGCGGTTTACTTCAGCGATGTAAACACAGCATCGCTTCTGTTGAGCTCAGAGGGTAGATTTCTCTTAATTTACGCTGAAATATGGATTAAATCTCAGAACTAACTTTCATTCTCTCGCCCCTCCCTCCTCTCTCATCTCTCTCTCACACAGCTGCTCCCCTCCAGCCCAAATGACAGATCATCCATTTATCTCTTAAAAAGTTGTTGAAGCTTTTTCTCTATTACAGCTTCGTCAGAGAGTCAGAGCTTCGTCGTGTTTGAGGCTCAAGTTCTCAAAACTACTCTGAGATATTATAAGAAAATTAACTGTCTAGAGGAACCCAGCCTTTTATTAGGCACACCAAACATTCACTTGTTCTCCCACCCAAATAATCAAGTATGTCCTAGCTAGCATTTTAACTTGATTAATCATAATTAATCACAGAATACTGTTGATCACTAACTTTTACATTTTTAATCCAGTGTTCATGAGCACAAAGGGAAATAGACCTCTGGAGTGAACCGGAAGCTCTGCTGGGTCGTGTCTAGCCAGGTCTGCCTGTTATGAGCAAAAAAGAAATAATAACATTTTACTCGCCAGACACCGCACAATATTACATACAGTATGTTTAAGGTCACTTATCTTATGTTTTCACTACTTTATTATGTCCTTTATTAATCCCTTGCACACGTGTTGGCTACTTAGCTAGCTAGCACTAGCATGATTCGAGTAAACCCTTGGTTTACTCACCACTTATCGTCTCAGTACAGTTAATTATCTGCAATTTCAAACGAATACGTGGGAATGTGAAGTTTCTGAGCTCTTTTCACAAGGACTTCTAACTTTTACTGACTTTTTCGAGCTGCTTTTTTAGTTTTCTGGCGGGGTTTCACCCTCTCAGCCCTAGCAGCGTTTTCCACCCCCGAAGACAAACGGAGAAGCGAGAGAAGGGGGAGGGGCGGTTAGACTGCACCAGCAGCGGGGGCGGGACAACTGAATCCTCCACTGTGATTGGCTGTAGCTAGATGTACAGCGGTTTGCTCCAATAGGAACGTGGGCTCGTCCTAACCACACTTTTGAGGGTAAAACCGGACCCTTTGCTTGCCAGGTTTTAAACCTGAACTTCCTGCGGACTTGTGAGACGTCATCAGCTGCAGCCCAGGTGCTCCTCCATTCAAAAGTTCACATCCAGCCGACTACGTCCGACTAAGTCCGAACACTAAGTCCGAACACGCCCAGATGTGTTCTTGTTTGTGTGTTATTTAGGATGCATCTGGACGTGACCTGTTTGACCTTGGCACAGCCAAATATCCCACAATGCATTGTGCACCACACTGCTGTTCCAGTTGAAAAAGTGACCGTGCAGCCTCCTCCCGTCCTGGGGGGTTTATACTCGCCATCCTTGAGAGTCAAATTTGCGATGTCAGTAGTACCAAGTACCCCAGTCCGAACTTGTGGCACTTTCCATTGAGCATCCCCCTCTGTTAACCACATGAAATGATGCTTTTCCTGGTGCCTGTATATCTGAAGGCTTTCAGAGGACAGGGAGTGCAGGGATCTGCCATGTGTCTTTTTCTCTGATCAGGCCTTTCTAAAGTTTACCTAAGAAACAGAAAAGGCAGAACCCACCATGTGTTATATGTGACAGAGAGCATGCTAGCCATTAGCATACAAAACAAACCAGTGACCTGCTGTTGTGCTGAAAGGGGGCAAGTGGGAAAAGGAAGGTTCTGGGACATGTTGACACTAACCGTTTCTCTTGTAATGGTTTTGCTAACCTGTGTTTTAACCTTGTGGCTGGGATGCGTCAGCTGAAGATAGTGTTGTTGACAGCTAGAGAAAAGCATAATGGCTTTTTGTACATGCATGGAGTCGCACTGGGGTTGGAAGGATTCGTTTTAAATATATATATATGCACACCGATTAGTGATAACATGTTAAAAATGAAATCTTTTACCCAATCTGAAGATTGCTGCATTAAATTAACCTCATCTGATTACTCCCCATTACGTTTTTAAGTGATACAATTAAATGGAAACATAAAACAGCAAAAAGACTGCAAACAGTGTATTGTCCATCCAAACGTTTTAGTGGAGTTATTGAAATAAGGTGGGGTGTTAAAGTAAGGCATGCATAGTTTTTATAAATGAAATACTGGAACATACTGGAACTTCCATCAGCTTTACATCCCTGTTTTTACTGCAAGGTATTCCACTTTTCAAACTGCTCTCACAGGAGTTATGTGAGTTCCAGGTCTGGCCATTTAGACCTTAAACTCAGTGTTGCCTGATATGAGTCCATCAGAAACAGCTGTGTGCTATTTTTCTCAGTTCGGGTCATTTTACACTGTGATGTAGAAAGCTTTTCATCGTGACTTGATTTTCAATATCTATGTTTTGACAAGAATAAAGACTAGTGGTACTCTTAGGCTGCTTTCACACTTACCTTGTTTGGTCGGGACTTTTTAGTTTGCTCCAAACCAAAATAGCTGCATCAGACCACGGTCTGAAAGAAAGGAGCAATAGTACAGTGTTTTATTTTGGGTTGTTTGGACTTTTGGACCAATTACAGTGAAGTGGAGGCAGGCTATCATCACCCATTAAACAGCTGAAGAAGAAAAAGAACCAGTAATTGAGTAAGAACGAGCCACATAATGTATTTGTTGCACAACAAGCATCGATTACTGCACCTGGGGTTGGTGTTGCTGGTCGTAGTGCCTTGATACTGGAAGTTTACTGGCAACAAAGTGAATCTGTTGAATATTTATTTTTTTTTCAGGACCTTTTACGAACCAATCAATGTGAAGTATAGGACGATGGAGCCTAGTATATAAGGATAGGTGATAACAACAAGATGTTGGTACATCATGCAGTGTTCTTTTGTGCTGAACTGCAATGGAAAACTAACAAGATTAACTATTTACAATAAACCTTGCCTCAGGTCTTAGTCCAGACTTTCAGGTGTCCAGACTTTCAGACTTCAGGAATGGTTGTGAAGGTGATTTTTACAATTCAACACATAAAAAAGTAAAAAGGCAATATTTAGCTTAACATGGATCCGCCAGTTTCAACATCCCTCCTACTAAACTCTCATGAAAGGGACAAACATAGACAAGAACATGGCCAACATGCTAAGGGTGCTAGTACTCACACTGTTTCTATAATGTACTCTAACTAACTGTAATCTGATTAGTGTCTTTTTCTGTAAATGGGATACAGTGACCGTTCCTTTGTATGTAGATTGGGTAACATCGTTACATGTATTCCCGTACGACCCAACCCTGGTCGTGCTGGTGTTGACTGGTGGCATGGAGCCCCAAATCTCTCCTTTCCTCTCTCCTCTAGCTTCCATTAGATTGTGGTTATGTTTTGGTTGACTGGATCTTGGAATAACAGTTGTTTCTTTCCTTTTTATGTCTCTGGACTAGAACTGACCTCTTCTGACCAGATGTCAGCTCCACACACTCAGGTCATAAATCTGATTGTTGTCTGAGAGAAAATGTAACAAAGGTCCTGATCAGTGTGACGTGAAGTCATTTTAATGACCATAAAGCAGCAGGCCTGTTCCAGTCCACTCCACTATGTCTGCGGTGATGGCCATTAAAGTAGGTCTCCTTTCTCTCTCTCTCTCTCTCTCTCTCGCTCTTTCTCCAGAGTATTGACTGGTGTGAGGACGTTAACAAGCTATATTCAGAGTACTGTACAGATGAAGGTTTGTGTTTGTGTCTGCATGTCAGGACACCTCTCAGCACTCACAATGCAAGAACCTGGAGGCTCAAACTACTGGGTGTTCGTGCATCCATACACAGTATATGTCATGAAGGACAGGTTTCTGAAAAGGGTCAACCTGAAGCATGGCTATGATGCTTCAATGGGAACCAAAACATTTGGATCGCATCAGTAGGCCTCTAACCATCAGTATAAGGCTTTTACTATACTATACTACACTATAAACATAGTTCACTGGTGGTAAATATGAGGTAGCACACCACAAGCATGTCTAAAACATGTCCAATGATGGCTCTCCAAATGTAATATTCTTTCTAATAACTGCTCGAGATAGTGCCTTCTTTTAAAAAGCATTTGTAAAATGTAATTAATAGAAATGCAAAGTTTTTGAGAGGAACAAGTTAGAACACCATAAGAAGGGAATGGTCTTATTGGTTCTCATTCTAAACCTTAAACCAGATAAAGCTACTATTTACAGAACTTTAGTTTTTACACAATACAGTGTTTTGTGAGGAGCTATTAGCTCACTGAGATTAGTTTACTGGAGCTAAAATCTCTGCTCTTCATTGTTCTCTTCTCCTGGGAGTTGCAGAGAAATGGCAAGGTCATGTTAAGAATAGTGTAAAAATGGAGGCTATAAACGGCTGTCATTCACACTAAGTGACTTTAGATAGATACAGATATTGCTGTATTACTTTAACCAGCAGCCTTCTGAGAGATGAATTCCTTTTTTACTCTGAGATCTGTGAGATTCTGGAGCCATCGTGCATGCACTGGTCTTTTAAGGTCTATCCACAGATTTTAGATCATGTTTAGTTTGGGGGACTGTGAAGGCCAAACCTTCAGCTGTGTCTCTTAGGACAGTGCATTGTGGATATTAAGGTGTGTTTTGGATTATTGCATCCTTCAGAGAGATAAATTCTTCATTTACCTGGAAAATAAGAATATTCCCCCTCAATATTCCCCCAGATGGATCTTGGTTGGCATTTTAAGCTAATGATTTGAAGGGGGCTACATCTTGTCCTGGTGGGAGTAGTAATAAAAACAGCAATTGCAGTTTTCTTCTTTATAATGAAACTGTCACTTGGGTAAAATGTTATGTTGTCTTTCTCCGGTTATCAGAATAGTTCTGCATCAGTATCTACAGTTTATTCTTTCCTCAGCACTGCTCATCACCTGTCTACTGGCACGTCATTAATCCCAGAAACTTTTTCATACTTTTGGAAACTGAAGAACAGACTGTCAACACACTCTCTCACTTTTCTCTGTTTCTATTCTTCTCTTTTTCAAGTTCTTTCTGTCTCTGTCTCTTTCCTTTCTTCTCATTTCATTGCTCTATCATTATGTCTCTCATTCAATCAATTTTTTCTCTATTTTGTCTCTCTCCTTCTCATCCTGTCTCTCTTCTGTCTCTCTTATGTCTCTTATTCTGTCTCTCATTCACATTCTCTCTCTCATTCTGTCTCACTCCTTCTCATCCTGTCTCTCTTATGTCTCTTATTCTGTCTCTCTCATTCACATTCTGTCTCTCTTATGCCTCTTATTTTGTCTCTCTCATTCACATTCTGTCTTTCATTCTGTCTCTCTCATTCTGGCTCTCTTTTTGTCTCTGTCATTCACATTCTGTCTCTCATTCACAATCTGTCTCTCTCATTCTCTCTCTCATTCTCTCTCCTTCTCATTCTCTCTCTCATTCTCTCTCCTTCTCATTCTGCCTCTCTCATTCCCTCTCCTTCCCATTCTGTCTCTCTCATTCTCGCTCCTTCTCATTCTTTCTCTCTCATTCTCGCTCCTTTTCATTCTGCCTCTCTCATTCTCTCTCCTTCTCATTCTGCCTCTCTTATGCCTCTCATTCATTGTGTATCTCTGACTCTGCCTCATTCTGTCTCCCTCATGTTGTCTTTCACTCATTGTCTAGCTGTCATTATGTCTCTCTGTCTCTTATTCATTATGTCTCTTATGACTCTCTTCCATTGTGTTTTCTTATGTTTATCTCTCTTTCTTCTCTCAGTGTCCATCATTCAGTCTCTGTCTTTCTCTCATTTTCTCTCATTATGTCTTGTCATTATTCAAGAATTTTTCATTCTGTCTCTCTCATTATGTCCCTCTCACTAGCTTCTCTCTCTCTCTCTCTCTCTCTCTCTCTCTCTCTCTCTCTCTCTCTCTCTCTCTCTCATTCTTTCAGAGGCTTTGGTATGAATTCCAAGTTTTACTTAGTGTTAGGAGCAAGGCATAAATAGCTGCTTTAACATTTTACTGGTTTGTCTGTGTGTGTGTGTGTGTGTGTGTGTGTGTGTGTGTGGTGTCTGTCTGTCTGTCTGTGAGAGAGACAGAGTCAAATATTTTGGTTTGGTAAGCCCTGATTGATGGGGGTGAAGGTTTATTCATTCAGCATTCTGTGTGTGTGTGTGTGTGTGCGTGCGTGTGTGTGTCAGTTACCCTGATGTGTGATGATCCACAGTGCTACAGAAATATGATGTTTTTTTGTTTGAGGAATGTTTGTTTATTGATTTTCTTTCCCCAAATGCATCATTCAGACGTTGACAGGATCCACAAATTGTTTCCATCACAGATAAACAAAACAAAGAGAAACAAGGCGTGACATGTTTAAAAAACAAAGCCTGAAGAGTAATGGTACAATGTTAAACACAAATACTAAGTTAAATAACTACATGCTGTAACTGATTACCTCAACTTTGTTAAGTCAGAAGTTCTCCCTAACACACATTTTCCTCTGTTCTGAATCTCAGTTAGGTCTAAAACACATATTGGACTAAACCTCAAAAACATTGGTAAAGGAACTGCAGCTGAAACTGCTTCAATAGTTTTGTATGATGTTTAGTCATATTCCTCCCCCTCAATTTGTTTGTTGTTTATTCCCACCTGCGGGTTAGAACTTCCCTGATTACATAGAGGAATGCCTTTTTATTCTCAGACTCCTGTGGTGTTGACAGAATCCAACCTTGTGATCTGCCTGTCTCTTGACAAGCCAGCAGTTAGACAGTCATGCCACTCTAGAGCTGTGAAACCATGTACATTTCTGTGGCGAGGAAAGAATGGAAAAGTACATTTACTCAGAACTGTGTTTTTATGTAGTGTAATTTCACAGCTCTAGAGTGGCACAACAGTCTAACTGCTGCTCAACTATGAGGAGATCCCAGTAAGTGCTCAGTGGAACTGTCATTTTTCCAGAGCTTTAACTGGGTTCCACCAGCCTAACACCAGCTTACTTGCTCAGGTTTAAAGCTTTAAAGTTTGTCAGACCTGATTAGTCCTACCCATTTAGGCTTCTTAAATAGATTTTCCCCTAATCTGACTCATTTTTCCCATTTCAAATAAAGTCTGAAATTACGGAATCCATCTTATTAAAAATAACTGGGAAAGTAAAACTGCTAAACACTGAATTGCATTGATCCATGCAACCAATGGCAGTGGTAAAGTTAGCCAACCCCTTAAGCTTCTTTTGTACTTGAATCAATAAAGGGGAGTAGTATAATAAAGGAAACCCATGATAGAGGAAACCCATGATAGCGACAACTACACATAGTCATTCTATAGGACAATCCTGTAATGAATAATAACAAACAGCTGCATTTAAAGGACCGTTTGTGATCTAAATCAGATGTAATCTGTAGTGCAGAAGATGTCAGAATGAGTGAAATAGGGAGAGAGCTGCAGTAACAGAATCTGACAGCTCAGAAATTTAAAGTAGCAGATCATCTGCATAAGAAGACTTTTTATGTTCAGTGCCATGTCTAGTTATTCCAGTAATTTGGGGATTAAGTGGAGTGCAATGGCCAAAGTTCTGATGCTTATAGCAAAGAAAAGATGGCGTAAGGGGCTGCTCTGATTGCTGGAAGAAGATGTGTTAGTAGTTCTCATCATGGCTGCTGGAGCCATGATGAGACAATTAGAAACTGTTGTGTATTTTTGAACAACTTTACAGGAAGGACAAAACGTTCTAAACTTTCAATGGAAGTCTTTAAAGGAGCACCCATTTTGACCCATTTCTATTGGCCCATTTGTCATGAAATATTCACACCATATAAACAACAGGTGGTGTTTTAAAATGGTGTTAAAACAGAGAAAAAAGGATGTTACTGAATTAGTGTCTTCAGCTGCATCAAGGCACAATCATTGCTGACACAGGTGTTCATTTGCACAAACGCTGCTTGTGTAACCTCCATTAAAAAAGCATTGCAAAAGAATAGGATGCTCTGAAGCAGCCTAAGGTCATCATGTCCAATAGCATGTCTGGGCTGTGGAGCAGTGGATCTGCATCCTCCAGATCAGTGGAGCTTCATACAGTACCTTTGGGATGAGTTTGCATTCTGAACGAATTGTCCAACGTCAGGACCTGACCTCAGTAACCCTTATGTGGCTAAATGCAATCAATTATTTTTACAAATTAAGTAAGAAATTCACTCATTATCACAATAAGAGATTTGACAAACACCTAAGATACTGTTGTGGTGTGGCCTCAACATTTTGTACAAAGTAATGAGAGAAGTGTGGCGCATCTCACTGCTGCTTTCCACATGTTTCCCACCAAAGGAAGTGGCGTCACTGGGTGCGAACATTGGGACAGACATGAGATATAGTTTTAATTGCTGAAATGACATATTTGACAGAACAAACAGATATTATATGCAATATATTTTATACCTTTTGATGTAGTATTGAATATTGAAGAAAACAACAGTGAAAACAACTGCACTTTAGACATAATTCTGCCATATGTCATAGGGAATGTTTAATATAATATATATTATTATTTAAAAATGATTCAATAAACATTATCATTATTGTTATGCCCCCCCCCCCCCCCCCCAAAAAAAAAAAAAAAAAAAAAATTCTATCACTTTCCGAGACATTAGAAATGTAAGTCTAGACCTTATGGCTCATTTATGCTCATTTATACTCATATACATTTATATATGAAAATAATTACATCCGTTTTAAATGTCGTAACCATCACTGCCCACATACTTCTATGCATCCTTTACCTTGGCATGGATGTTAAGCAATGCATCCACTAGAGGGCAGTTCAGGTTCAGAGCAATGGTGGGGGAGGTTGTGTTGATGTACTACAAAAAAAACATAACAGGCAGCGATGTAAACACGATGTAAACTTGTAAAGGTGGTGTAAGAGTTCCACTTGTTCGTTGTTTCTTCTTCAACTTGTCCATATACTGCATCCAGTACTGCTCCAACAATCCATGTATCATTCGTTCTTTTCTTATTCAGTTGTGAATCCAAATTTTTTAATTTTCGTTATTTGTTATAATATAATTTCATAAATAAAATAGCGGTTTGTGTTTTTTGTGCTTTCGATTTTAAGCTCCAGACAAAAATAGGAAATAAAAAATTAACCATTCTGATTTTGAGCTTTTTTGATTTGTGTGAAGCAGAAGTTACTGATTTGTTACAATTAGTTTCACTTGAAGTTTCGTGGTTTAGGATGTTAGGAGTTTCATCTTGTTCAGAGAAATTATACAATATGACTGTATCCATATTTATCGTTGAACATTAGTGAGTCTTAATCTATTACTGCAGCAAAGGAGAACAAATGCCCTATTTATATCCTGAATATCCATGAGAAACACTGGATTAACAAACGTTTTGGCGCAGTGTTTTTATAATATATTTCTATGCAAAAATGAATATTAGAAAATATGGGTGATTCCACATCTTGACAATGCATTAAAGCGAGTGAACGAGTGAATGTGAGAGAACCAGAAAGTAAGAGAGAGAGCGACAGAGAGTGAATAGAGATTAAGAATAGAGAAGTAATAGCAGCATGTTACCCATGGTGGCGTTGCAAGAATTGGTGGAATAATTGCAACACTGGAGAAATCTCTTCGAATCCTGAAAGATTCTCATCTGGGATGTGTGGCGTTCACATTTCACTTTGAATTCTCTTTATCATGGCTGGCCTAAATAAATCATGGGGCCTGACTGTTTGTAAAAAAGCCCACCTCGCTGAATTTGCATGTACCTTGAAAGACCTAGCCTGTATATTACTTTAGCTGCGTTAGCATACGTTAGCATATATTTGAACCACAGCAATGCATGGAAATGGACACTTCTGTGGTGCATATATTTGGCTCACATATGCGTATCACTCATCCTTCACAGTTTGCCCTTTAATGCTGACAGACTCTTGAGGGCCTTTTTTTATGTCAGAAATCGCTATTGGACTCAAAGAAGGGCGGCAGATAGCCAGCACTCAGTGAGAGGGGGCCAGTGGGAACGTGATAAAGTTGGGTCAAAGCGACTCTCTCACTTTCTCTTTCTCTCTCTTGTTCTGTGTGTCTCTCTCTCTCCCTCTCTGGAAGTTTCTGAAGGAGCCGCAGAGATAAGCAGCGGTGCCGTCTGAGGCTTCGATATGACTGTGGCTCGCGAGCGGCGGATCTGAATGATTGTAGCCGCGAGTGAATTAGATAGGGCCGCAACTGGAGGGGAGCAGGCGAGGCGCCAACGTCGCCTTTTGAATGCTCTATTTTGGACTTTAAAAAAAGCATCTGAGAGAGAGAGAGAGAGAGAGAGAGAGAAAGAGAGAGAGAGTTTGGTGAGGGAAGAAAAGTAGTGGAAAAGCAAGGCATATTGTGGGAATAGGATATGACAGTGTGTGTGTGTGTTTGTGTATGGCCATGTATTTAGCATGTTGTGAGGACCTTTAAAGAAGTAAAATACCCCAACATGTTCCTAAAGGTAAAATATTAGCATTAGCAAATGTAGAATTAGCATTTTTAGCTACTTTCATTCAAAAATCAGTGGACATAAAGATTCACATACATACAAACTTGATTTCTTAAGCATTTTGGAGGCTGTAATAACTCTTAAGTCATATAGTCAAAGTTGCCAAAGGTTGTAAGTCTGCCATTATCTGATTGCATTTTATTCATCTTTCCATTGTGTTTCTTGCCTTTGTAACAAAATGGAAAGGTCTACATAAATAATGATGATTAATGGTGCTACTATTACGTTACTAATAATACATGAAGCTTCTAAAGCAGGGGTCTTTAAATCTGGGCCTTGAACCCATCATGTTTCCAGTCCTGGACTTCTTGGTGTTGTACTTTGTGGCCAGTGAATTCCAGCGACAACAAAATACAGGACTGGAAACTGGATTCAGGGTCCAGATATACGGACCTGTGTTATAGTCTTCCCTTCAAATTTGACAACCAAATCTTGAGTCAGAAACTTTGATTCCAGCAATGCTCTAGGTAGATTTAGATGGTTTTAATTCATTGTAGATGTACATGATTTTTACAGGCTTCAAGAACCTTCAATCGGTGGAAACGTTCTTCACATTTTTTTGTACAGACATGATTCTTTTGGGAACCAAACGTGGTTCTTATATGGTATCGCTATGTGTGTGGGTGGGTGTGAGAGCTGAAAGAGGAAATCTCAGGAATTGTTTTTACACAGACGATGTTTCTGGAGTGTACCTGATGCCCACTGATAAAACATGATGATAAAACATGACTGGAAGTCTTTCAGTTCTTTCTTTTTAAAGTGCACCTCCCCCTCGTCTTCCTCCTCCTCCTCTGTCTCCTTTTGTCCTCCAAGGACGTCATCCTTTCCTCCACTCCAAGTCTTCGGTTCGATAGGATTTTCAGGACTCGCTCTAATTTAAATGCAAATGTCCCGTTGTCTGCCCATTAACTTCAGAGTGGTCTTCAATACTCTTAATAAAACTCTTAGCACAGTCGCGTGAGGCCGAACCCAGGCCTTTTCCGGCCGGCTCCAGCCGCACTCCAAATGAACTCCAATTCGCTCTTTTGCCGGCTATGTGATTTGATATGGCTCCATAATTCAATTTGTGCCATTTTAGATTTAGTTTTTTTGGCGAGGGATCATGGAAAGGTTTGCCCCTGTGGCTGTTTTAATACGCTGTATTTGGTGTAAATGTGTAGTTTTGGGAAAAAAAGAGAAAATAGCAAGGAGGCTTAGAAAATGATAACAATGAAGCAATAGTCTCCAATTCCACTCTTCCTTCAAGAACACTGTAATGGCTTTTTTCCTCTCTCGCTCCTTCCTGAACAACAGGAACACCTCTCATTAGTCCTTTGATTTTTAGATATTTGCCATATTTCTCTTGCTTTTTTTCCAGAAAGAACACAAAATACCTTTTGGCCCATCTTTCCTTTTGGCAACATGTTCTAAAATGCTTCAAGGTGAGACACTGCAGATGAACAGAGGATTGTTTTACACAGTAGATACTGCAAAAATCTTTTTCTGTCCCTGAAACCTTTTGTAAAGATATTTAGAAATGCAGCGTATCTGTTAAATTTATAGAAAAGAAAGAGTGGTAGCTGTGGTTGCCAGAACTGTACAAAATACTGAAGCTGTTATATGTTACGTTTGTTCCTGAATTGCTCATTTAAACAACAGTTTGCATCTGTGCAGTTTATAGTAAAAATTCTGGCAGCTGTGATTGCCATAGATTTCTTGTATAAAACTGTTTTGTCCTGCACCAGGGGAGTTCAGTCTTATCTAACAAAAGGCTAGTGTGGCTTCATTCCATCCAAATAGGTTCACAAGGTAGACAGTGTTTAACACATCAATATTTGTATCATTTTACAAATTCTTCCTGTTAATTTTTTTTATTGTTTTCCCCATTTTTCTGTTTTTTTATATAACAGTATTTCACTGGACATTCACCAACACCTATGAGCAGAAATATTTTAAGAAATCCTTCTATAATTTGGCCAAAACAGAGTCAGGAACACATCATCACTGCAATACAAAAATCTGTTTCTTGGTTGTTTTGATTTTTTTTTACTTTTTGACATATTTTGAAAATGAATTTGGAAGATTCCAGAGTGTGGTTTTGAAAGCACCAATAGAAATGCTCTAAAATAACATATAAAATCATAAATAAAAAATTAATAAAGAATAACATAATTTACATTAACTTCCATTGAAAGTTAAGGAAGTTGCTATATGAGAGAGGTTATTGACAATATTACAGATTTCAATATTACAATATACAGTAAAATGAGATTTTTGGTTGGAAATCTTTTGTACATTGTATTAAGAATCAGCCTCAGCGAGTTCTCAGAAAGCATCCATGTTTTGTGGGAACACTGTCATTATTAAAAAGGAAATGCACATATTTGGCTATTCTAATTAAATCTTTGTGAAACAAGTTTTTCAGTAAAATAACACAAATACTGTGACACTGTGATGAAGGTTAATGATGGGAGGCAAACATTTTAAACAAGCAGAAGCAAACAAAAGACAGGATTAACAGAACTGAACAGTATAAAAGAATGAATCAAAAAACAACACAAAACTATGAGCACAAAGCCACAAGACAAGAAACAGGACATAACTATATACTCAACACAGAAAAGAGACACCTGGTACCAGGTGATGATAAGGGGGCAGGGTTACAGATAACAAACAAGTGAAAGAAAGGGCAGAGCTTATAGCCAGAGACAGCCATGCTTTTCTTAAGGTTACTACCTCTTGGAAAATACAGTTAGGCCTGAGTGGAGACTATAATCTTTCTGAATATGACATTTTTCTTATTGCATTTTAAGAGAAGGGTTATATATGCAAATCAGAAATATAAAAAAAAATATTTTTTAATATTACTTTATTGCAGGTACAACTCATTAGATATTTCCCCTCCGCTTGGAAAATCAGTAATTCTCATGGAAAGCCGATTTAAAAAGTAAAGTTTAAACATTGAAACTTCAATGTTCAAATAAAAATCTTTTACACCTATGCTTGTTCTTCTTGAACACTATAATATAATTTGTTTTCTCACAGACTTTCACAAGAATCAGTGCTAGTAGTTCCTTCATTGTTAGACACATTTCCCTCAGAGATCTTCTCATGCCTCAGTTCACTGTACATTGTGTCCCATTTTCAGAAGATTCAAAATTGCTTTAATTAGTGGTTGAAAGATTTTCTCAGGCTGGAGAGTTTGTCTTACTCTGCACTTTCATAAATGATTCCAAAAATCATCTTTCTTTGGAGTGATGCCATAAAAAAACATTTTCACTAAAGATTCACTAAAGAACCTTTCAGTGCATGTCAAATCCAAGAAATATTTAGAAACGTGTACCATAGTTTTTTCTGTGGTAACATCTCAGGTGGATAGCTCACTGTAGATTGTTTGTAGATGCTTAGCTTATATCTATAAATTCACTTTAATTTTCTCTTACCCTAGATATATATAGATATCCTAGACATACCCTAGAATATACATGCATCTAAATAAATGTGTCCCTTTTCTTCTGATGGATCCTTAGAGTTTTGAGGGGTTTAGTAAAGCTGAAAAGGAAAATTAAAAAAATGTAAAGTTCCATAGAAGAACCACTTTTGTTATTAGGGGTTCTCAGACTTGGTTCAGGAAATGTTCTACTACTTTACAGATGCCTCTGAAGGCCTTTATTCCCTGGATTAGGTGTGTTGGTCTAGTTTTGAAGGTAAGTGCTATAGGGTAGTAGATCTAGGACATAGATTGGACAGCCCTGTTTTTAACCAATTACAAGATTTTTCATAAATTGTACATCCAGGCTAAGCTATCCTGAACCAACTAGAACCACGTTTTATCGCCAGTGTTTAAACTGATAGAAGGTGACTTTAGTGCAATGCAGAAACACAGTTTATATGAACACCATCATGGCTTTTTCCCCTCATTTCTTTGTTGCCATACTTTTTTTCTCTCACACATTTTTGTCTCAAATCACTATACATTTGGCCCAATCTGCACCATGTTCTAAAAAGCTATAATTACTAGTTGGAATACTTTCTTACTAAATCACAGGATGTAGTTTTGTCTTAGTGTAGAAAGCCAGGGTTAAAACAGTACTTTAGTGCAGTGTTTAAATAGTCTCTTCCACTTAAATTCCATTTAAAATCTTGTTAGCTCTTTGTTGTCATATTTCATTTGCCTCAACATACTCTGTATTTTGGCATTTGGGTCTTTTCGAGGTTGAAAAATCTTCTCAGGTTTGAAATCGGGATGTTTTATGTGAGTGTCACACTCTAAAAAACAAGGGTTCCTAAACGGTTGTTTTTACATTATGTGGATGTTCATTAACCCCCTGTAGGTTCTTCGGACGTCCATATCTCAATTACAAAACTTGTTCTTTGAAGAATCATCCATTGAAAGGTTCTTTTGGGAATGGGAACTGGTTTTTCTTTAGCAGTGCCCGAAAGGACACCTTGATACCTTTCTTTGGAAGCGCAGCATTAACAGGTAAACAGGACTTTAATGCAATGGTGTAACCTTTTTCACCATCGCTGCTCTGTATGCCTGGGCTAATGGCTAGACCGATAGCTTGAGGCAGGCAGAATGCTGCATTTCATGCTAGTCCAGCCTGCTGGCTTGACGGCCAAAGAAACTGGGGTGTTTGGAGACCTCTCACAGAACGTTTATTGAAGCTGATCTCTCCTCATTTGCATATAGATAAGGGATTTTATTTTAACGCATTTAAATGTTGGCGCATGCAAAGTAGATCTGTAAAGTAGCTGCAGATCCGGGCAAAATCTCAGGCGCGCATGATGGACCCATCTTTAGAATTACTCCTGTTTAAAAAGTTGACCGCATGATATGGAAGTTGAGAGTTACATGAAGTCTTGTAGACCATGTAGGTATGTTGAAACCATGTGATTCTTTGGACCACGCAGAAACACTGTGTGGGTGGGGGTCAAATCAGCAAAGCTGCATGAATGGCAAGATCATAGAGCATGATATCACTCGATTTCAATATTGAAATCTTTAACAGTAGCTGATACTGAGCAGACATTTGTCCTGATAAAATGACTAAGCCTTAAAATTAGCTGTCTTTTTAGCTGTCGGCTCAGTCACATGAAGAAAGCCATCGCATCTCTTTGACGTCACTGGAGAGCTGAACACACTTGGAGAAAATGCTAGCAGAAACTGCTAGTTTTGTTACATCAGCTAACAGATGCCTGCATTGACTACCGTCTTACCTACTAAAAATGCGGTACCCTATTTTAGACTTGTTACAGGATCAGGTCAGTTCATTCTTTCTATTTTTCTATTTCTATTTTTCCTTCCACCATCTGATCTGTGGGAAATTAGTTGCAGGTGTGATCAGAGAAGGGTGGGGTCGGGAGAAGCTTGGGCCAGTGAGCTGGACAGTCCAAGAGACACTGCACCTTCCAACAGAATTCCTCAATTGATTTCAACAAGTGATACGTTACTACTTGCTAAGGTTGCTAGGGTGTTGCTTATGTACTAGCATCGTGAAGACAAAAGGGCACGCAACCTTTTTCTATCCATCATTTTGGGAAAGAAACATACAAAGACCCATCATTCATTCCTATTGGAAAAACACTGGGTGAAGTTCTGTCATTGATTTCTACTGGTAACAAATGCACAAAGTTCTGTCCTTCATTCCTATTAGCATAATACTGGAGGAAGTCCAGCCAATCATTTCTATTGGTAACAAATGAACAAATTTATGTTGTTCATTTGTATTGGTAAAATATTGGTTAAAAATTTACATTTTTTAAATATTGGTTAAAGAATTGAAGTTCTGCCATTCATTTCTATTGAAAAAACAATCTATAAGTTCTACTATTTATTCCTATTCCTATAAAATATTATTATACGTCTTCATACGTCTTCATACAAAAATGTATTGCTGATACCATACATTGAGCAAGAAAACTTCACCCCTTCTACCCATCAGACAACATTCTGGAGTTGGTCTCATTGGTTTGGTTGGTTTGACATATAATATTGCTTAAAATAAACTGCTCAGCTGCTGACAGAATGCAAGTTATCCACCCAGAACTACTGCCAATTCCTATGCTCACAAACATTCTGATTTGATCTATAGCATTTGCAGTGCACAATCACTGTTTACACCATGCTTTTGTTATTTCCAGCAATGATTTTACCCCTGTACATTCTCAAAGAACTAAAAGGACTGTGCTTTGTTAGTAATAGTTGCAGTGTTAGGTGAGGTATCCCTTTAAAACATTTCTGAAAAATTAGCTGCTTAGAAAAGAACATTATTATAAGTGATAGAGCCAAACTGAGCACTGTGCCCTTTTAAATGCCATCCAACAGAGTGTAAAGCACTACACATGTAATACATCAAAATGGCACAGCAGTGGATTATGAATAGCAAATGGTACGGAGTGTTTGAGACTCTTCTGGTGATATTTATGCTCATGTTCATCATGTCTCATCACAAGAGAACAAACCTATAATTCAGTGCATTTATATCACAAGCTTTTAAAAGCAGGTTGTCAAATAGCCATCGTCGGCCTTTTGTTGGTGGATAAAGGTGTGTAGGGTGATACTTATCTCATGCTGGAGCTGAAAAGAAACTGTAAAACATATTTTGCTCCCATTCAAAACCACAAAATATAGTAATATTACATTGAATAATGAATAAAGGAGTAATATATGATATGGGTTTCACTGGAAAAAACAAACAAAAAGAGAATGAAATACATTATTTATGATTTGCTATCTTTCCTTTTGTATTCAGTAATGGAGTTACAATCCAAGTGTTACCATTCATTATGCATTCATTATATCAGTGGTTCTTCTCAACTTAAAACATAGAAACATATCAAACAACATCAAAACATAAAATGCAACATTAGGTTAGGTCATTATAATGTGAAGAGTGCTATTCTCAAACTAGGTACACTGTCTACAGTGTACAATCATTCAGGCCAAGTCAGGCCACCCTAAACTGATAAAGTACCTTTTCTGATAAAGCATCTGTTGCGTTATCCCCACTTAGTTTAGTTCAAAATGCTCACATATTTTACTTCTGCAACTCAGAGTAGTCAGCAAACATTTTCCATACTGAGTTGAGCCTTAAATACAACTGAAAACACAACAGAAAATGCTTAAATATTTAGTATTTAAATATACCCCCCAGATATATACCCCCCCATATTGCATGACGTCCCCAGACTGGGATGCTTTTGACTATGGAGCGCTGAGCACTTGCTGGGATTTTAACTTATGTTTTCCACATACTTGATGAACAACAGTTAGACTGTAGGGCCACTTCAGAGCTATACATTTACACTACATAAAAAAGGTACCTCTTCCTTCTTTCTTTGACACAGGTGTACATGGTTTCACTACCCTACAGTGTCATGACGATCTAACTGCTCATCAAGAGTCTGGAGCTAATAAGTTCCACCATTTCACCAATGAAAAAACACTGGTGGTCAGGAGTCTAAGAAAAGTATTAATGGATCTGAGGCTCAACTCAAAATGTATTGCTGACCAAATTAAAAAAAGTTAGTGTGGAGAAGTTTTGATTAAACTTCTCCACACTAACTTGTTGAGTAATCAGTTACATCAGCATTTTAGTTGTGTTCATAGCTTGGTTATCATTTGTTACACACAGTGCCATTAAGAAACACACACAAATGTAATGTAAGGAGTCAAGTCAAGTCAAGTCAGATTTATTTGTATAGCAGTTTCACAAAGCAGCTTTACATAAATAGTGATTAATAAAAGACTGAGACAAAGAAGTAAGAAGAAAATAACGTAAGACATGATGGATCAAAGACCCCCAGTGAGCAAGCCAACGGCAACAGTGGCAAGAAAAAACTCACTCAAAGCTGGAGGAAGAAACCTTGGGAGGAACCAAGACTCACAAGGGGGACCCATCCTCCTCTGGTCAGAACTATTTAAACATTAATGATAAGAATGACCAAACCAGGTACAACAAATAGTTAAAAACATGGTCACTAAACAGGTAGCAGTGGTAGGCGGGTGAACCGCTGGTCTGCTATGGGTGGTGGTGGGTGGGGGGCCTGCTGGTTGGACCGGTAGGTGGCAGCTGGTTTGACGCAGGTAAAGGGGGCCTCAGCGGGCAATCTTCCAGCAGGTCGGGCCGGATGGCCATTTACTCGGAGAAGGTAAAAAGAGAGGGTTAGTTCTTAGAGGAATTTTATGGAGAGCAGAGAATGTTGAGCAGTATCAGATTGTGTCTGACAACTTTGGCAGGTCTGACTATAACAGCCTAATTAAAAGGAGAGAGCCAGAAGGTAACACAGACACGGGAGCACCCTGAAAACGCCTGCATCTATCTGCTCCACCGTCAACAAACCTGAGTGATCGCGTGTAAGCAGCAAGACGACAGCTCCAGCATCTCAGTGTACTACAATTCCCTGGGTCAGCGAACCCCTGGACCTGCAACCTTTATCTAAGAAACATTAATTACCAAAAGCTAAACTAAACATATGAGTTTTCAGCTTAGATTTAAAGATTAAGACTGTGTCTGAGTCCCGAACATTATCTGGAAGGTTATTCCAGATTTGGGGGCTTTATAAGAAAAGGCTCTTCCCCCTGCTGAGGTTTTCTGAATTTTGGGAACGAGTAAGAGTCCAGCACCCTGAGATCTAAGTAGTCTTGATGGTTCGTAATATGTAATAAGATCCCGCAGGTACTCAGGAGCGAGGCCATGTAGGGCTTTATATGTTAATAGAAGAATTTTGTATTCAATACAGAATTTAACTGGAAGCCAATGAAGTGCTGATAGAATTGGACTGATATGGTCAAATTTTCTAGTTTTAGTTAGGACCCTGGCTGCAGCATTTTGAACCAGCTGAAGTTTATTGAGGTTCCTGCTGGAACAACCTGACAGTAGTGCATTAAATGATGTTTCATTTAAGTCATCATTCAAGTCATAAGTCATCATCAAGTCATCATAAACACTGTGTCGAGAAAACAGTCAAGAAAAGCAGGCCATAATGAAACCAGTGTCCTTTCTCCATCCAGGAAAAGAGTGTGTGTCCAATGGACATTAATCAACCTACTTACTTCAAGCTTGGAGTGCAGTTCACATGCAAACCCTCTGTAATTACTCAAATCCACTGGCATTGATTCAGGGCTTGATTTAGCTTGATATCTAATTGGTGGGATGCCCTTTTCCTGCACTCTTTGAAGTAACACACTCGGCCTTGCAGGATGTTCATTGTCATGTGAGCCCTTTCATTCTTAAAGTGAAAAATTTGAACATGGTGAATCTTTAGAAGTTGCAGTCGTCACTTCATTATGTTTATTCATTATGTTTATTCAATATTGTTTATTCATTTTGGCCTTTGTACATAATGTGAGGCCTGTTATGTGAATTTCACTTTATTAATTATTTTATAACTATTAAATATTCAGAATAAAAACTTTGTTACCATAATGTTATACATATGATTTTGGGTAGAACTGAAAGCACCTGAAAAGTCCCTCACACATTAATTTAACACATTTTACCAGTTAAAATTAACTAATTGAACTAGGGATTTTGCTTTTTCAATCAAAGTATGGTGTATTATTGCTTTATTAATTAGATTCAATACACTAATAACACATACATTTAGGTAACGGGTGTTTATTGTGCATTATTACCTAATGTAAATATTAGCTATATGATTTTACATCTACATATATATGTAACACCTAATATGTTATAAAACATAACAATGAATAAACTCTAATGCATAGCTAATAACTTTTAAGTTATTTATTATATCAATTTAGAAATATCTAATTCAGTCTTTATTGAACAAAGAACAAGACCTTAATAAATCCCTCATCTTTGCTCCAGCTCATTGCAACCAGAACCAGATTAAGATCCCTGGCCTTACAAACTCTGCAAACATTTTGAGCCCCAGTAGAGTCCAAAATGGTGTGCACACCATTCATCCATTAATCATATCTGGACATGGCCTTGTCAAGTTCAGTCAAGTATTCAGACGAGAGAGCATTAGCTCACTTATAACATCCTAATAGATCACTAATGTCCCAATATGAATTAAATAAGACACCAAAACAATTGTTTGTTTACTCTGTGTTTTACATGGAAACAACAATGTTCGCCAGATCTAAGGATTATATAATGATTAATCTTATTAGATATTTGCAGCTTGATTTTATAGCATGGACTAGGCTGGAGTGTGAGTAATTTTGTAGCAAGCTTTATGTAAACAGATAATTAAAATCATTAAAATATCTTTCTGCTTTTTTTTGAATGACCTTTTGGTGCCGGTGGACATCGGGTGCGACTGGGCAGTCACCCAGATTGCTTGTATGGTAGATTCAGCCAAGTACTAAATGGTCTTTAGCAACTGTTTATATTTACATTTAGATTTTTGCAATTTAGCAGACGCTGTTATCCAAAGCAACTTACAAACAGCTCTGTTGTCCCCTCATAAAATATCACTAGCTAGTGTAAAAAGGCTAGAGTACAAAAATACACTTGTGCTAAGATACAAGAGTCAGTGCTGGTACCCACAAACCAAGATATGAAGTACCTGAAACCCTATTGTCTAATGAAATAATATTTTTTCCATGCATTTTAAATGTCGGACCAAGTCAAGCTCTACTTGAAGCTTGAGGGGCTCTAGATACAGATTGAGTATCGACCTTTGCCAGAAGGTAGGGAGGAGCTAGTCAATGTTTGGCTTTGTAGGCCAGTGTCACATTTTTTAATCTCTGGTTTTAAAGCCAGTGTAGGAGTGACACGGCTGAACTTAGCAAGACTGAAGACTATCCTTTAGGGTTAGCCATATTTTTCTCATTCTTTGGTGGACTTTTCCTTAAAGTAACCTTCTTTTCTTTCTCCTTGAATTCTATCCCACCTTCATATCAGTATATTAGCATTTAATGCTTGTAATCTGGGTGGCTTAACAGATAGCCTCCTCCACTTTCCATCCAGCATTGTGAATAGGGAGGTAGGAGATAAGCAAGCCGTCTCTGCTCTGACAGTTGAACTAACCGCTGGCAGGGCACGAACAGAGGAAGCTTACATATAAACACACCTCATGGAGCAAGCACAAGGGCAGGCAAGACCTGCACAGAGCAATTTTCACCCATGACGCCATAAATCAATAAAGACAGACGATGGCGAAGGTTCAGAGGAGAAGTAAATAAATAAATAAAACATACACGGCTGGGCGCCTATTAAGCCAACCCTATCCATTTAAAAGGGTTATCAGAAAAACAAGGGTGGCTGGCTAGCCGACTGACCACTACAATAGGTCTGTATTTTCGTCTGCAGTGTGAGGTTGAGCACCTATGACTCACTGTAAGAGGTAATGGATTGATGGATGGAGGGGCAAAGCCCTTAGCTTTGTATGTGTGGCCAGAGCGGCCTAATAGGCTCCGACCATCATAAATGTAATTTGGTCTATCTGATGTCTTCAGCTGTTTTTTGCTTTATGGTATTAAATGAGACAGATTAGTCTGGGTTGGTGTGGCATCTTGTGTATCTAGACAGGTATCATTAGCAGCGGAGAGAGGGCCACAATTTAACGTGGGGTGGGGAACAAGCCCACAGCAGCATTATAAGTGAATGTTCACAGCATTCTGGCCAGCATTTCTCAGGCTTTTCTGTATGTCACAGAATTCACACCAGCCCACACACTACTCATACTGGGACTTGGCAAGTTGGACTGTAGGCCCTACAGTAACCCTACAGTAAACAACGAGTCCATATCCCCATATTACTGTTTATTTTGTGAATATTTTCATTCATAGAAACTTCAGAAACATGCTACATATGCCATATAAATACATTTTTTTTTTACATTGTAATGTAGCAGTGCAGCTGATGAATCCATGGCAGGGAGTCCTAGAGAGCACAACTGGTCTCGCTCGGATAGGATGGTCCTCCATCTACTGGAGATGCCGGCCAGCATGGAAGCTAACCTCCTTTGACTAATCATATGTATGTTGGAATAGCCATTGAAACCAATCTAGAAATCTATTAAATTAATGAATTGTGCTTACAACAGCTTATCAGATTTCCTAAGGACTACTACAACTAACCCCCTAGCTGTTACAATTAAACCGACTTATAGAGTAAGTTATAATAACACTATCAGCTCATTTGTTCACAAACAGTAGGTGATGGAATCAAAGCAATTGTGCCAGCATAGTTGTGGTAACTCACAAGTATGATTTGATATGATTTGGTATTGATTTCCCACAGAAACATAGGATTGAAGTAATTTAACAGAGACAGTTAAATGTACCATTAGGGTAATTAGAAGTGTTGACAAAGAACATCTAACTGCTTCTAATCTGCCTCTTCTTGCCCTTGCAAAAAATATACTTACTGATTTAAGTAGATTGTAAACATACTAGCAAATTATGTACTAAACTATGTTGAAAATACATGATCAAAATACATGATGAAAGCATAATAATACATTATTATTATTATGCTTTAATCAAATGTTGTAATTAAATAATGATCTAGCTTTATAATATATATAATATAATATATATTTTGTAAATACATTACTATGAAGTGTTTTTTTGGTTAAAATTGAGTTTTAATTTAATATACTTCTTAAATACTTTTGTTCAAATAGACTTTTGTACATTTTGCAAAGTGTATTAAAAAAACCTATTACAGTAATTTATGTATGTATATATGTATATTATATATTGTAATATATAATATATTGTAGTGTCTTGCTATCCCTTTGCTGCTGTGACACTGGGAATTTTTCAGTTACACTGGTATATACTGGTATATATTTTAAGTTACATACAAGGGCCAGGGTAAATAAACTTGATTCGATTGCCATTGGCAAATGGGCAGTGATTGACCCATACTTAAGCTTAAAAACAACACACAAAAACTGCTCTGCTGAATCAGTGGATTTATGTGTGGAATACAACCTATTTAAGTAAAACCCACAACTTTCCCATTGGTTTATGGTATCACCTAATTGCATACTGGGTGTGTCTTCCCCCCTTCACTCATCATCAATGTGCCCTCACCCCCCCAAGCTACCTTCCCCTATATGTTAATACCTGTAATCTACATAGTGCTGCCTGTCCATGTTGAGGGCTTCAGCTTTTCTGCTGCTGGGTGTAGCTTTATGTTGGCTAAATGCTAAAATAAACACTAATGCAGAATTATATCTTCAGGTTACTTAATGTAAATATATCTAATGTATATTTTAGTTCATGTCTAATACACACAGTGTTTAATGGTAATGCAATTGTAAAACATATTTAATGTATTTTAATCTCACTTTAAGTGTACAGTATGTAAAATATGGGTTTAAATTCCTATGCTCTTGTATGTTTAAAGGCTACCTATTTGGGAACCATTTTGGAACCGCTGAAGAGTTTATAGCTTAGAACTTCCAAAATCTAGATTGCACTGATCTGGGGCCATGACTTCATCTTCTGTCCGAATAAAAGAGTTTGATTTGTATTGAGGAAATGGAACCAAGTTGAACATAAAAGTACAATTTATACCTGCAGGCAATTGGACGAAGCTTTGCCATTAATTCCCAAGATATCCTTTACCCACTTCTGCAGGAGGCATCTCATAAAACGTCCAGCGAAGAGCTTCAGGCACTGGTTCAAACTGCAGTTGGTAGTTCAAACTGGTAATGTATTCCCTTTCTTGGAGGGCCATCGGCCACTGACCGAAAAAATGGCGAGTGGGAGTCTCAATCCAAAGGCTGTAGTGTTAATGAGTCTATCGGGGTACCACAGGGCTCGACGCTAGGCTCCGAAAGGTTAGCTCGCACCAATTAATTTGGTAGTTAAAAAGGTCACAGCTCTATGCGAAAGGCTAGGGAAATCCACCAGGCACATATAGACCCAGCCAGCTCATTTCTTAAGCATCATCAAGCCTCATTATGACGGCCCAGGCATTGTTTCAACGCTGGACATTGGTTTCAGTGGCACCTGGGAAATCGGGGTGCACAGGCCAAAAAATGTACAAACGGCTGACGACTGAGGGCGGTTGTCTGGATTCGAGAGCCCTGGGCTATGGGGGTCAGCAGTCATGGTCTCGTTTGTAGAAGTGACACTGCCACCAGTTCCCTTGTTCAAACAGAAAAGCCCAGGCGAAATCATACTCTCTAGATGAGACTGAAGCCCTGATCTTCAGGCCAGTCTGTGTAAAAGGAAGACATCTAAACACGGGAGAAGAACTGTGAGGGAATTGCTCTCTTTAGAATGCACTGAAATCAAAATGTGGAGGCAGTATTGATTAATGGATGTAGCTTAAATTGAGATTGATTAAATGTAAACACAGCAGTAATATAAATTGAGCGGAACCATTGGGAGCTCTTTTAATAGTACAGATGTGGCACTTGTCAAACCTTTATTCGGTTTCTCACAGAAATACAAACCAGCTGCATTCTTTAGAGCAATTCATCATTGCACATGTGTTTCATGCTCTGACCTTATTCGTTTTATATTACAAGTGGGATATTGATGCTAAATGTCCTTTCTGTCTCTCTTTTGAATATATACATAGAATACCCTTTCTAATGAGACCCTTACCTTAACAAAGGTAGTCTGTCACTCTATTTTCCCCCCGTCTAAATTATGCTCTTTAAATTGGGCACCTTGAGACAGACAGGGTGAGAAGCACAGATCAAAGGCCAGCACCTTGGATAATTGCACCCCAATCCACTGTCTGGCTTTGAAAATGAATCCATCACTTTTGGAGAGTAAGTGCTCAGCCTCAAAGCCCTGTACTGTGACACAGACCAGAAAGATTGGTTGTGCTTCTCAATACTCGTTTTCAAAAGCACTGATGCCAATTCTAATAAGACGGCAATTAACGGTGAAAATGCTAATGAGGGGGCAATTAACCCCCATTCATCTTTTATTAGCGATTTAGATGTCATCTGAATGGGCTTTGCAGAATTGTTGGTTGTTGGTTAATGAACAAAAGCTATGTGTATTAGGCTTTGATGGGGAGATACTACAAGCTATAAATTCATTGAGCTTGCAATTAACAAGCTAAATACAGCCAATGAATGATGTGTCAAGGAAAGTTCTCAAAAGGGTTGCATTCATGATCAGGGAGTAAAGCCTTCTCCCGGACTGCATTTTACTGTCAATGGAGAATATTCATTCCAATTCCTGGTCTGGAACAACAGCCCTTAGAGGGACTGAAATATAATATTAAATGATAATGTCATTTTGAAGTATAGTTTTAATACGTTTCAGTCATTTCTGGTGTATACTGGTGGAAAAAGGTGAAAGGCATTTTACACTTTGACCCTGATTTATTTCGTTTTTTTTTTTTAGCCATGGCAGTTTTCCACACATCTAACCCTTGCTAGGATCAGGTAGAAGGCTGACAACTCTCTGTACTTACAGTTGTGTTCGTGTCATTTGATTCTCATGTTTCACACTCATTTTACTTCACCGTGATCGGAGGCAGGAACATTGGTTGGCTGATTTGTATTTTGTGATGCAGCTTCCTGCGTCAGTCATGAGCAATGTCAACCATTCCTATAACAGAGCTGAACCTGGGGGGGTATATATCACTATATAGCACACAAAAGTGATATCACTTTTTATTATATGAGTTCCCCCCAATTAAGAATTCCCAATGAAAGTGCCATCAACATTGGCAGGGTGGAGGTTAGCATGTGACGTCTTTTCAAACAGGGTCATTGGACAGAAAAACACACTTGGAGGAGAATGCTGACTGTCAAATCTGTTATACCAGTTAAAGACGCTTACAATAGATGAGGAGGAGCCATCCTACAAAGAGAGACAAGGCCACAGATGGCTGTGGCATCATGAGGGGGTTAAACTTGCTATAAAAGAGCCTACAATTAGACAGTTGTGCCACCTGGGAGCCTCCAGCTTTAATGCAGCCACCAGCCATAACATTAAAACCACCTGCCTTTTATCATATAGGCCCTCATCATGTTATAAAACCACTCTGACTTATTAAGGCATAAACTTTACAAAATATAGCCAGCATTAACCTTTTCAGTTGTTTGTGCTGCAGTAGCTCTTCTGAGGCATCGGACCAGACAGGCTAGCCTTCACTTCTCTTCACCGGTTGTCCTTCCTCCGAGCACTTTTGGTAGGTATTGACCACTGCATACCAGGAACACTCCACAAGACCTGTCTGATGTTTTGGAGCTGTTCTGACCCAGTCGGCTAGCCGTCACAGTTTGACTCTTGTTAAATTAACATTTTCCCTCCTTCCAACACATCACCTTCAAGAACTGGCTGTTCACTTGCTGCCGGATATGTATATCCCATCCCTTGACAGGTGCCACTGTAACCAGACAATCAGTGTTATTCTCTTCACTTTACGTCAGTGGTTGTAATGTTACGGCTGATCGGTGTACACCGAAGCGTGTCTCAGTGTTGAAACTTTCTGACTTTCGCTGAAGACTATTTTTGACTCCATACTTGCACTTTTAATTGAGCAAGATCTTGACAGCGTACACATACCTTTCCATAAGTACAGTCTCTCTGTACCTTTTCCGACCCTGGTAAGTTTTAGCAGAGCAGATTGTTTGACAACAGTGCAACATATGGAAGATTCTACACTATTATCTTTGCCCGTTTCCAGACTACCTGAAACTTTGGAGAGAACACAAAGAGCAGGCACGCTAAACCTGTTTCGGGAACATGCATTGTCGAGCCTCACTTCAAAGGCTGGTTCAGCGCACCTTATGTTACCTTTTTTGGGTTCCAAATAAGCTTCGGCAGAGCAGGAGCGAATTCAAGAGACTAGTTTTTGATCGCTGTTCTCAGGCAGGATCAAAATGGCGATGTGCTTAAAAAGCAGGCCAAATGTGCAGCAGTTTGCATGAATAGCTCTATATTAACCAGCGGTTCGGTATTGTTCGCAGTAACTCTTTGAACCCCGGCGCAGACATATCTTCCTGCTTCCAGAGCGAGATGTTCCCAGTCGTGGGAGAAGATAATGAAGCGGTCAAGTTCCAGCCAGCGTCTGCTTTTATAAGGCCACCGCAGCAGTTGCTCAGGTAAATTACTTTTATCAAGGGCGCTGATGGGAAGAAAGGAGGGGGAGGGATGGAGGGGGGGGGGGGGAGAGGGAAACAAATAAAGGAAATACAATCACCGTGGTGAGAAGAGACCGATAATTACATCTGTCTGTGTGTGTGAGTTGTGAGGACGTGGTGTGAGGGACACTTGACAGGAAACTGACAAACCAAGCACAGTGCTAATGAAGATAGCCTTTTTAGATTCAACAGGGAATCAAAGGACAGAGAGAGAGAGAGCGAGAGAGCGAGAGACTGAGAGAGAGAGAAAGGTCACAAAGGGAAGTCTTGTGTGCATGAACACACTCAGCTCATTAACCAACATATTTCCAAGCACATTCTGATCTATTTGTTTTAAGCATCAGGACACACATCACAGAAGGATTTAAGAGCAAATTAATAAGAATTGAATATCAAGCTCAGCCATTATCTAAAGGAAATATTGATGTCGTGCACCTTTTTGTGTTGCTGTCCCCTTTAACCGTGCATGACAGTTATTCTTTATGTATATTTCATAATGTATGTATTATTTGTTTACCACATCTTTTATATTTGTTTGTCATTGTTCACTTCTTACTGTGTTGTTACTGTTTAACAAACAGTACTTGTGCTTCTGCAGTTTTTTTGGTCTATTTTGGCACCCAAACAGGTGCAGAGTGTTGGTCATACATGAGGTTAAATGTGAATATTTATTCTGTCAGCGCCAAATTCTGACCCTATTTTCTGTGTGTCTCAGAAGAAATTAGGATTCATCCTAATATTGGGATAAATATTGTGTGTATAATGTGTGTATAAATGTCTTTAACCCTTAAAAAGGCTATGGCTCACCGGTGAGCTGAAAGTGTTATTACAAACTTCTATAAACAAAGGATAGCCCCACCAGTTTGTACAATAGTACAATTAGTCCCTGTAGTAGAATAATACACCTTAGTGTGTAATAAGCCTTTCTGTGTTAAGGGTTAAATTTCATGATATAATATTTGTTATTGCTTAGTGTTTTTTTTGTGCAAAAAAAAAAGTTCTTTTTATTTAGGATAGATCCTTAATGTCACAATTATATATAAATCACTAAAATCTCATATCCTACAGAACACCATCTATTTCATATTTCAGAATTTGGCGATGTTTGGGAGTATGTTGTTTTGTATACTATTTGTACTTTGCTCCAGACACACTGCAAAAATTTCAAGCTATCTCCCACATACTTCATACCAAACCTGATTGACTATTATGATAACTTTAACTTCAATGGAAACCCTTGAGGAACCACTTTTGTCTTTCCTGGTAAACTCACAAACCCCTCCTTACAGTGCAGAATAAAGCACAGGAATTAAAGTACAGGTAGAATACTTCACTTTTACAAAACTTTCATCTTTGACCCCTGCCAAGACCTCATTTTCTGCTGATGTCACCATAATGCTGATTCTACATACTGGACCGTTGGCGTCTTTCACATTTATAGTATATGGCTACGAAGCGAGGAATTTTAGCATGATTCATGAACTTGTGCGCCAAACCACCTGCTCTGTAAATGAAGAACCGCCTATTAATCCAAACCCTGTCTCCGATATACTCTACTCTAAACATGTTCAACCTGTTCACATTGATTTAGCACCATAATGAAGATCTGCAAGCGCACTGTAAACAAAAGTGTCATTTACAGCGTGTGGCTGCAGAGAAGGAGCTCAATAATAACACTGCAAGTTTAAAGAGGGCTGTGCTTTACTGTGTCATTAATATTTATAACTCAATATGAATATCAACACACTTCATAGATGCACTCCTCTCGTCTCCCACTCCTGTGTTCTCCGTTCCAGCCATATTTTACCGGGAAGGGCTGGTTGATCAATTCTGCACACACACACACACTCACACACTCACACATACATACACACACTCACAGCCTCAAAGCCTCAAAGCCTTTCGCCAGGTCGATTTTTCTTTTAATTCCAAACTTTTTAACATACTCCCCTCTCTACAAAATACTCTGAATCCAGATGGAAATGGGCAGTGATCAGGTCATCCCTCATTTTCTTACAGTCCTAATCTTCTGAGACCTTCTGAAAGACTCTAGGATGCAAAAGAAACCTCTAAGCTTAGACACTACTAGATACAAAAGACACTTGGCACTACACTTCGCCCAAGTACTCTTGGAAGAGGTAAGTCTTCAGTCAGCGCTTGAAGACTTTGTTCCATCCCTTCGATGCCAGGACCAAAAATATCTACCGTGGATCTTTAAGGATGGCGGGTCAAGCCGAGCCATACTTCTTAGCATAGAATGTCATGAAAAGAGCACCACTGTCAGGAATGCAGATAATCATAAAGTAGACTTGTTTATGTGGTTTCTAACAAACTGTCATCAGTCAATTTGAAGAAAGTAATGTTGTGTAGCTTCAAACAGTCCATGTTTGTAGTGAAAAATGTCGTATAGTGTCAGAAAAACGCATCTACAGTCTCTGTCAGGTTCATTAACACCTTGATTTCAAGCAAGTAACAAGCAAGAGGTCACATTAGGCTACTTGTTGTCTTGTACATTAGTTGGAATCTATGCACGGCCAATATATTAGTTCTGCTCTCGCTGACTCATGCAAGGTTTCATCCTGCTCCCGCAGACGTCCCATACCCGCAACTGTAAACGCTTTGGCCCGCTCCCTTCTTGTCTTGTAGAGGCTAATTGGCTTGTAATATTGGCTGTTTTTCACAAATAAATGATTTTCTGCAAAAATAATATGGCAATCATGGTTATGGCCTATTTAACTGTTACTGTGATGTAACAGAACTCCATCATGGGCAATTCATTCTCAATAAACAGAAAGCAAAGACAAAACCACAGAGGGTTTATTTTTGGTAGGATAAGCACAGCTTTTACCATTTAAATGTCTGTAGCCTAGAAGAGTGCAGTTTACAATCATTTAGAATGAATTTTATCTTTTATTATTTTGCTGTTTATTCTTATATATATGCTTATTAAAGGCGCAGTAAGCATAGTAAGCATACCATGAACCTCAAAAGCTAGGGTAAAAATGCTAAAAGCTAATGCTAGCCATGAAGCATCATTCAGAGAGGAGGCACCGCTGTGGTTATCCATACTTAAAGACCTTGGGAGCACTGTGCACCGTGGGTCAGTACACCAATTAGCACGGAAACATCAAACATTTGATATGACTAATAATTACTAAATATAATTACAGTGTAATTATAAGAAAAATCGGCATGTATCTTTCATAGGCAAAATATCAGGGTTGTAAATATGAGTAGTATATAAATATATTATTTATAGATCAAAGAACAACTTCAAATACCGTCTATGACACCTTTATGTAATTGGACCAAATGTTTTAGATGCTTTATAGGAACATTTTTTTATTTTTACCTTTATCTCACATTTAACTAAAGAGCTATTAAATGCACTGTCATTTTCCTTAACCTAAACCTCATCCTAAACCTAATCTCTCTCCTAATCCTACACCTGAACCCCAACAAAGTTAAGGGTCAACTGGGTTTCGCCAGATCACCAGTTTACCAGTCTGAACATCTATAAATGATCTATAGGACACTAAAGTTTCCTACATGAATGAACCAAAATCAGTGAACCTCCCACTCTTGCACACAGCACTAACAAAATGAGCTTCACAAGATGTTGGAAATGCAGCTCTCTAGACACATTAGCTTGTCGCTCCAGTGCAAAGCTAAAGAAGCAAACTCTTGGCTGACTGACTATGTTTCGGTACAAGTGGAGAGAAATGTGTAAAATGGCACTTTTCAGCAGTCAGTCTTATGGATTCCAGTCTGGACTGTTCACTCTTCTTAGTTTAGGTAGAACTCTAAGAAACATGAAGTTCAGCTGTTTCAGGGGTTTTAGTGAGGAGAGTCTGGAACCTTTTAGGCGAAGGAATTACACTCGAAACTTTATTACTTCCCCAGAGCATTCGGCTGGGACCTTGTTGAGGTGGCTGGGGAAGAAGTGAAGCAAGAGAGAGAGCGAGAGCAGAGAGAGAGAGGGCAGAGGAGCGGCGTCCGTGAGAACAAAATCCAATGGGTGATCTGCACAGTTTACTATTAGGGTCATTTTTGTTTTTCTTACCTTGCCCTGTCCCCTCTCTGTCTGTCTGTCTCTCTCTCTCCCTCTCTCCCGCTCTCTCTCTCCTTCTGTCTTTCTTGCTGTGTTACAGAAGCAAGAGAGAGCATCATGTCCTCCTCACAGAGGCAGGCGCTGTGAAAGGGTGCTGAAAAAAATGCATAATAAATAATTCAATGGCTTGAAATAACACCCTTCCACTCCCCGCCTTCTATCCGTAACTAAAGGGGGCGAGCAAAGACAAATGAACAATGAAAGGCCGGGATGATAAATATTTCCCTCTATACACGATAAAGAAATTACTTCTAAATGTTGCTGAGTGGGGGAGCTCCTTTGGCATTCTTGAAAAGGGAAAAAATTAATAAATAAATAAAAAGAATTTGGAACTTTGTTATGAGATGGTAAAAACAGTCACTAGTCTCTCTCTTTTTTTCTCTCCCTCCATCTCTGTCTTTCAGGCTTTTACTATGCATTGCGGTCATGACAGATACAGAATGACAACAAGCTGTTTTCTTCTCTTTATTTCTTGAACTGAGCAAAACTTTTCATAGGCTTTGAAAGAGATGTCTGCGGCGAGGAGGAGGCGGAGCAACAAGGTGTGAGGGTCCCTGACAGCTAACCTTGTTTAAAGAGCTGGAAATCATGTTCCTTGCAGGTCTGCCATGAGTGTAATGTCGAGGAGACTGGATACACTTGCAAGAAGGCTTAATAAAAAGGCCCAAATGAGGCTGTCAAGGTCGGAATGCCAGGCGAACAATGTCTGCAATGCAGACTTGTAGCTACAACACCAGGGCAACCTGAGAAACAGGCTTGGAATCTGGTAGGAAAGCAGAGATTTTGCAAAGGCACTGGCAAATAGTAAGTTATACTATATTGACTAAAGTATTGGGACACCTGGTCTTTCATTGTTTCTTATGAAATCAAGGGTATTAAAAATTTATTTTATTTAGTTTATTCTGCTTTTATTTTAGGAACTGTCTGTACTGTCCAGAGAAGGCTTTCTACTAGATTTTGAAGCATTGCTGTGAGGATTTGATTGCATTCAGCAATAAGAATGTTCATTAGGTCAGGATGTTGGATGATCACCACCCCACCTCATCCAGAACTCCTTAACTCAACCCAAAAGTATTGGATGGAGCCCTCTACCCCATAATTTCAGAGACGTTCCACAGTTCCATGGCTCCACAGCTCAATGCTGGGGGGCTTTCTAACCCTCTAGCCCACGCATAGTGCCAATAGGTTTATCTGCTCAAGAGAGTAGATGAATAAGGAGCAGGTAGGATGGTGAAGCTTAGCACAGGAATAAGGAGGGAGGCGGAGATAAGAGCCTGACACAGAGTTTCCTGATAAGGAACTGTTGTGCCATGTACACATTACACGACTTTATAGTGGCCAGATTGCTGTAGTATATGATTGATCATCGACAAGGGGTCACAGGGTTTTGTCATGATATGACACATGCTGTGTGCCATGCTTGTTGATGTAGTGTAACTCCTCCCCAGGGTTTCCCCTCACCCGGTGTCCTGTGCTTTCATTGGCACAGTGTCTGAGACTGAGACTACAGCACTGAGTTGGTCTCATGTCAGACTAAAGACTCTTTACACAGACCCATAAATCGTTCCTCCTGGAGCACTTTAAACACGACTCCTCCAGCATCTTTATCCATCTTTTTTTACTTCCAAAAGCCTCCCTACAAAGACAAAGACCTCTCTCTTTCTCGCCATTATGTATGGGGTGTGGAGTTAACCGCGCGCCTAGGAAACACTTCACCCTTCATCAGTTTAGAGTGGGTATCCTATTAGGTCTGCATAGCTTACAGTAGAACAGACCCTCGGGGCAGTGGATGGTTGTCCTTTTCTGAATCCACCGTTTCCAGGCTGCACTAGCTTCTAAGCCTGTTAGCAAGACAAGTTTTTTTCTGAGTCAGCTAACAGGGGATCCAGCCAGGCCTTTGAGCCATGGCCTGCTGTCTGCACCAGGAATTAATGCTATAATCAATAGTGCAGATCCTTGCTTTATCTTGTCCCACTGTGCCCATGTAAAGCACCAGGGCAATTCAACACAGCTTCAGTTACATGATCTTATAATTGATGAGCATTGCAAGGTTTTTGCAGAGGTGTGAACTACTGCTATGTTCAAACTGTAGCTTAAATGCAATCATGACCAAATCCTGTTTTATTAGCTTCTGTTAAGCAAATTGCTTTTTTTGTTGTTGTTTTACTGAACCTCAGAATAAATACCCTTTTCTCAAGTTTGTGAGAATAACCTGAGATTGTCTAGTGGCTGAATTGATATTTTTAGAGGCTAGAGAAAGACTGAATTGATGTTTTTAGAGGCTAGAAGAAGGCTGAATTGATATTCTTAGAGGCTAGAGGAAGACTGAATTGATGTTTTTAGAGGCTAGAGGAAGGCTGAATTGATATTCCTAGAGGCTAGAGGAAGACTGAATTGATATTCCTAGAGGCTAGAGGAAGACTGAATTGATATTCCTAGAGGCTAGAGGAAGACTGAATTGATATTCTTAGAGGCTAGAGGAAGACTGAATTGATGTTTTTAGAGGCTAGAGGAAGACTGAATTGATATTTGTAGAGGCTAGAGGAAGACTGAATTGATGTTTGTAGAGGCTAGAGGAAGACTGAATTGATATTCTTAGAGGCAAGAGGAAGGCTGAATTGATGTTTTTAGAGGCTAGAGGAAGACTGAATTGATATTTTTAGAGGCTAGAGGAAGGCTCAATTGAGATTTTCTATAGGCTAGAGGAAGACTGAATTGATATTATTAAGGGGCTAGAGGAAGACTGAATTGATATTTTTAGAGGCTAGAGGAAGGCTCAATTGAGATTTTCTATAGGCTAGAGGAAGACTGAATTGAGATTTTTAGAGGCTAGAGGAAGACTGAATTGATATTTTTAGAGGCTAGAGGAAGGCTCAATTGAGATTTTCTATAGGCTAGAGGAAGACTGAATTGAGATTTTTAGAGGCTAGAGGAAGACTGAATTGATATTTTTAGAGGCTAGAGGAAGGCTCAATTGAGATTTTCTATAGGCTAGAGGAAGACTGAATTGATATTATTAAGGGGCTAGAGGAAGACTGAATTGATATTTTTAGAGGCTAGAGAATGTCTGAATTGATATTTTTTAGAGGAGGCTAGAGGAACTCTTACGTTTTACAGGAAATCATATATCAAATATTAATCTTAGAAATACTAAGAATTCATTTCTCTTACATATGCACTATATCAAAACCAGTTCAGTTTTTAGTTTGTCTAAATTCTATACGTTCTATAAAATGTGTTTTGTATTTTCTGCTGACAGCTCTAGAATTTAGGACCCACTAAAATCTGTAATTGTGTCAATGAATGTTTTATATGAATCTAGTAAATTGATGACTGGGCATTTTGAGGCCTGTCTTATTCTTTCATTCCTTAACTGACTAGTGTCTGTCAAAAACTGACAGCATAATCTTATAATGCAAGAGTGACCAGCTTAGAGCTTAACAAGCATGAGCAGCACAGCACATGCAACTTGTCACTATAGCCTACAACCCTTCTGTAAAATGTACATGTATAATAAGAGAATTTAGCTTGCTGGGACAACAGTGAGTGAGAGGTGGGGTGACACGCCCAATATGCAAATAGCTGGTACCAGGAGACAATGGGAAGGGTATGAGTTTTACTCTAAAAGGTTATATTGCACACACAAACCTACTGTATTTTACTGAAACTAAGGCACAGCTGACTCAGTTCCAGGTATTTGTTAATATAAAATAATCTGAAAGAAATTATTAAATCCAACAGCAGGTGGAAGAACTCCAACCCCCCTCCCACCTGCAGAATTGCTCCGTAGACCCTGTTCAACTAAGGAGTCAAAATGAGCATGCACAAGTAGTCACAAGTAGTTGGCCTGGCCTCAACTAGGGTTCAACCACAATTTGTATATTCTGCCTACACAGGTTATATAGCGAGGTCAGCTTTTACTAAGAAACCTAACTAATGTTAGTTTAGACAAATCATTTGATGTATTTTACAGTGCCATTCAATATTTTAAGGCAAGCAATTTTAAGTTGAGCTAGCTAAGCTAAATGTTAAGAACACACACTTGATGCTCTTAAAAAGCTCCTCAGGACTGGAGAACTTACTGACAGTATATTAGCCTTTCCTAACATCAGATCTGTGTTTTCGGAGCTTGCTCATTAAACCTAGAGAAATGCTAAGAACACACACTTGGTGTTCTGCATTGGAAAAGCTCTTCTAGGTTGCAGAACGTTTCTTTCTGACAGTTTCCTTTTTTAACACTAAATGGGTATTTTGGAAGCTAACTAAACTAAACTAAGAGCGCCCTGCTATTTTTGGTGCTCTGAATTCTAAAAGCTCCTCAAGATTGCAGAGCCTTTTCCACTGACTTTTGTCTTTTGCTGTTGGATTGCTGTAACACGGCCAAAATAGAAATGTCTTGAGCTAATAAAAGAGGCTAAAAGAGGTAATGAGCTGATAGGGAGTTTTTGACTCAGTTTCAGCTTCGCTAACTCAAGGCATTACAGAGACGTCTGGCAAAGTACAGTCAAACGGCAGAGGCTCCTTTGTGACATTGAAGGGAAAAAATGAATAAAACAAGTCACAGGTCTTGAAGCAGAGCAAAATATTGGAAGATAACAATGCAAAACACTGCCTGGCTTGTTGGAGTGAGACTGCTTTGTAGTTATTTTATTCATGAGCTTGTGAATCGGAATGCTTAGAAAATCATTGCCTGTCTGTCACTTAGAAGGAGACAGTGGTGGGTTAGCTTTTTGTGCGGCACTGTGCACTGCCTGTACATGAAATTTGGAGGGGGGATTGTGAAGCCTACATGTTACTCAGTCGATAAAGATTGTTTTCACCTTGAAATCTGAAGTGTGCTTCACTTTACATTGTCCCTCAAAAAGCTGTAGGAACGATATTTCCCAGCTCAGATATAAGACCCCTTTAACTACTACTGTTCTTTAAAGAAAAAAAACAACCTTTGGACCTTTTGAGGGATATCTGACATTACTTTATTTATTTATTTATTTTTGTCATCCATGAGAAAAAATGATAAGCTATGGGAAAGATGGAATCTTAAAAGCAGTATAAGGAATGAATTTTCGGATTAGCACAATAGAGTGACTAATGTCAAGAGCACTCCATTTGCTTTCAGGTGGATGGTGGAAATTGCGAGTGGGACGCCACACAGCCTACGCAACCTCGCTAGAGGCAGAGCGAAGAGAAAAACCTCTCCTCTAAATCCACAAAGCAGAGAAATAACTTCTTAAAGAGAGTGAAAGCAGCCCGGAAAGGAAGCTCAGAGAGAGAGAAGCAGTCATTCTTTGCATTAATCTGAGATAAGCGTTTGTGGGTTTTTGTGCAATCCATGCTCCGCTCAAAATCGCATTCTTTCAGAGCTACTGTTGTGAGGATGAACAAGTTTTAAGCTGGCAAAAATCCAATTCAACCTGATGTGAAACTGTAGAGTGCAAATCATTTTTTGTCAAAATACCTCCATCTAGAGTGTGTGATTAATTTAAGAACGAGTGGGACTATTATTAAATGTCAAAACTTGCTTAAGAGGAAAAAACTCACGTGAATGATTACACACACATTTTACTACTGTACTGCATCTATAACACTTTTTAGAAAAACATTTTCTGGTTGTTCAAGATTAAACATGAACAAGCGGGGCCCGGGGTGTTCCGGCGGACTAAGGCGCTATCACTATGATCAGAGGATCAGTGGTTCGAATCCCGGTCATGCTGCTAGCCATTATTGCGGTGCTGGCTGCCACTGGGGTCTGCAGGCTAGTGGGTTGGATATGCAGCGCTTTTAATGTTCAAAAAATGAGCTTGACTGAGTCAGAGGGGGCTTGTGCTAGTCCGCTCTCTCTGGTGTCGGGGGCATTGCATGCGATGGGGGCGGGGTGTGTGGGGAGATCATGTACGGGTTGGATAATTTGCAGTCCATATTGTGGAGAAAACGTGTGACAATTAAGTTTGTAAAAGCTATGTTGATGCTTATTCCTTCTTTTTGCTACAATTGTAATGTCCCTTTTAACAGAGCGCTTCAAATGTACACATAACAAACACCAATCTGGTTATTAAAATAAATGATCGGAGTGGTGGGGGTAGTGCAAAGTTTGTTTGACATGTAGTTGAACTGAGAAGCAGGGTATTTAAAGAGTAAGAGGACTGAGAGGAGAACTTTGGTAAGTGTTCCTTCTCCCAACATTAGGTTATGGCATAACTATGGCATAACTGTGTGCTTGCTTTTTTACTTGGGCCATCTTTAGCTTGTAAGGTAGACTGGTTTTTAAATATACTTTTAACTAGATTCTGCTAATACTCTTGTCTTAAGGTTAACATAGAAGCTTGGTGGTCATTAGTTGATTGAGGTGCTGATTCAGGTGCAGTTTCAGGCCAGCTAGAAGTGTGAATTGCAGAGAAGGAGCCAAGAGCCTCAAATCTTGATAAATTAGGTGTGGAGCCTAGGTTTGTTAGACGTTATGACTCTTCACTAGAATATCAGCTTCAAAAACGTTATTACTTAATAACTCTATTTTGTGTTGTACTTGAAGATGTGCTTTGCAATTCCTGTCCACACTTCTGACAGCAGCCGGAGGTGCAGACACCGATGCAGACGCCGCAATTCCGGTAACCTCATATACCCACCTTGTTCTAATACCAATGTGATGGAAACTGGGGGACTCTGGAATTGCCAGTCTGCAGTGCAGAAGGCGGATTTCATTCATCTTTTGCTTCTGCTCAGTCTCTAAACTTCCTGGCTCTCACTGAGACGTCGATCACCCCGGACAACTCTGCAACTCTAGCTACCTTATCGTCCGCCTTTGCCTTTTCACACTCTCCACGAAGGACTGGCAGGGGCGGTGGCACAGGCTTGCTCCTCTCTCCTCTGTGGCGTGTCACCACGCTCTCTTTTTCTAATCTTCACATTTCCTCTTTTGAATACCATGCTGTCTCTTCTCCCACTAGACTTTACATCATTGTTCTCTATCGTCCTCCTGGTCCTTTGGGCAGTTTTGTTGATGAACTGGATGTTCTCTTGAGTGGACTCCCTGTTGATGCCCCTCTTATTCTACTTGGCAACTTTAACCTTCCATCAGAGAAACTCCAGTCATCATGCCTTCTTCCACTGCTATCCTCTTTTGATCTCACGTTCAACCAGTCTGCACCAACACACAGATCAGGGAACACTCTGGACCTGATCTTCAGCAGACCTGTCCCTGCTCTGGACGTGGCTGTGACTCCTTTGGACTTCACTGATCACCACTTTCTCTCCTTCTCACTCCCCCTCTCTGCTCTTTCAACCACCACTTCTGCAAGTTCTTCCACTCTTCACCGCAATCTTCACTCTGTTTCACCCTCAGCTTTTGCCTCAACTGTCCTGACCACTCTTCCTCATCTTGAATCTTTCTCCTCTCTCCCACTAGAATCTGCTACAGACACTCTCCTCTCATCTATCTCCACCTCTGTCGACCTTCTCTGCCCTTTCTCAACTAGGTCAGCAAATTCTCCTTCACCTTCCCTGTGACTGTCAGATGTTCTCCGCAACAACCGTAGAGAGCTAAGACTGGCTGAAAGGAAGTGGAGGAAGTCACAACACGACTCCGACCTCCACTCCTATCAGTCTCTTCTCTCCAGGTTCAGAACGGAAGTTGCTGCTGCTAAAGCATCTTTACTACAGGGGAAAACTGGAAGCATCTGCATCTGACCCACGTAAACTCTTCACCATCTTCTCCTCTCTCTTCAACCATCCTACTCCCCCACCTCCCAATACAAGCAACTTTTAGTTTAGTTTAGTGTAGTTGTTGCAACTTAAAGTAACAAATCTGATTGGCTGAGTCAAGTGTGAAACAGTTGTAAAATACTGAAACTGAAGTATTGAATTTTTAAGACTGCACACATAGACTAGTCTTTCACTGTAATGGCAGCTAAAGCCAACTAATTAATAATGACATTAATTATAATAATAATGATAATAATATAAACTGTATAATATGTAAACAACTTTGCATTAAGTTATGTGGAATGGCTGTCAATGTTCCATGAAACTTGTGAATGTTACCTGAAGTCAGATTAGCAATGCTAGAAATCAACTAGATGAGAGGCTTCTACATCAGTGTTCTTTTGGCTTGTGGATTGTCTAGTCACATTACATAAACTCTGAAACTTTGCTGACCTCAAAATGAGACACTGTCCCTTCTAAGGTTGGCTTGGAAGGGCACTTCAAAGTCTTAAGTACCCTGTCAATACTATTGACATGAAAACCAACGATCACCGGCTCATGCTAATGCTGGTTCTATTTAATCTTTAAAACGAGCTTGGAGTTTAAGGATGAGTAGGAACTGCACTCTTGAAAAAATGGTTTGTAAATTGGTCTTAACTGTATGGTTAGATATGTGAAGAACTTGTATGGAACAAGGATACCCAAGTGCTTTATCCTGTGCAATGTTTGTAGTGGCCTGAGGCCTAAAAAGATGTGTGTTGCACTAGCACTTATTTAGTGGTATTTTTATTAATTTATTTATTTTTATTGGGTGACGGGGTGGGGTTAAGGTGACTTTCTGGTGTGTCAAATCAAATATCCTAACGGCCAAATCTTCCCCTTAGGCTATTATTAGATTAGTGCTGTTAAAGACATTTCGTTGGTATCAGATGACGTTTAGATTTGACTTGTACACTACTGTTCTTAACCAAACGAGGACAAAATTGACCTCAAAACCAGTGTGAAATGAAGAGGAATGGGAAATAAAAAGACAAAAAAAGACAGAAATGGAACAGCAAATACAAAACAATGGGCAATTAGATAATGCATTGGTCTTTACAATGCTGCCCTCACCATGCTGCTCATTTGGTTGACTTACTAATTAGACATTACGTGGTCACTTTGTATAATTATTGTTGGATCATTATATCTGTCTGCAGCAGTCATGGAAGAAAGAGCACAAAGCATGAGAATGGACACTAAGACTAGCTCAGTTGCTAATGTGCTTAAACATTAGTGTAAATGTCTATTTGTGAGTCTTATATTCAGACTCAAAGGTCAATCATGGCTGTCGCTGAGTACAGTTTACTCGACTTTAACCTTTAGAGACATGAAGTGCCAGGTTTATCCATATGAGACGCCTCAAAATGTCAACGTTTATATTGGTCTCTCTCTCTCTCTCTCTCTCTCTCTCTCTGTTTTACCAGGCGTTTAGCCTGTCCCTTGGTTTCTCACCAGTCCTTGTTCTGAGAAACTCCTTTGATGAACTTTGCATTATTTCTTGCGCGAGTGAGTTTTATTACCCTTCTGTTATGTGCAGATGTGCTTTCGTCTCTTTGTGTTTTAGCCGGGCTTCGATCAGAACCGAGGATCAAACGGAGTAGCTTCAGGCAGCCTTCACTAGATGGAGGAGCAGTCTGACAGGCTAAAACTCTTAAAATCATCTTGATTTAGTGCAGCGCTGGTAAGAAACTTGTACTCCGCAGCTCTGCGCTGATGTAAGACCAGCTTATCTCAGTCAGCTTGTAACTTTAACTGCTGGAAGAAAAGCAATCCAGATTCTTCCCATATAAAACCAAAGGTTAAGGTCTCTAAACACTGAGTATCATAGTCTGGTGACCAGAATCTAAATCTTTGGCTTTATTTGCCAAGAACAGAGGCACCAGGACAATGTGTGTTGTTGTGAACCTCATACACAATAAATAGACATTCAGGGAAAAGTACTGATAGACCCCCTTTAGATCTGGTCACTTCATGCGTCTTGAGTATGGGGATTATGTATCAGTATCAGGCCAAACCACATCAAAATTCAGGTGTAAACTCACCCAAGACTCATTTAAACCAGATATAAATCCCATCAGTCCAATTCCACACTTCAGAAAGTGGTCTGAGACACATTTGAGCCTCATGTCACAGCAGTGTAAACGCATCCATCAGGAACACTATACAATGTGGTTCCTTAATTTACAGTTAAGTGCTTCTTAACTAAGCAGTAAGTAATTAAGTGTTGCCATCATAGTTCTTCATTAATTACTCCTCACTATAAAAACCTTCTATGTTGATTCAAGTGTAATTGATCAGTAGCCAGTATACAGTTTTGTAATAGCTACATGCTTATATGCTCCTTTAACTAATGGTTAAGTGCTTACTAATGTACTAGTATGCAATCAAGCATTGACATGTCAGTTATCCACTTCTCCATAAAATCAACTGCAATTTTAATATAGGTATAATAAATAAGTCATCAATTAGAAGGTTATTATAGTCAGGAGTGATGAAGAACGAAGAACTATGAACTATGAAGAACTATGATGGTAACGCTTCATTACTTAGTGCTTAGTTAAAAAGCCCTTAAGCATCAATTAAGGAACTGTATTGTAAAGTGTTACCCATCCGTCTTTCCCAGACACATTTAACAAGCACAACTCCTTCCAGTAAAACAAAATTATCATAACCAGTAATAATTCCCCCACAATGAGCAAATTTGCATATTCCATCCCACACAGCAATCAGATTTCAGTCTGACTATCCAGAGACGCATTTGACTACTAAGCATAAATGCATGTGGCTAAAATTTCATCAGGATATAATCAAGATACATGAAGTGACCAGGTGTAAACAGGTCATAGATGTGTGTTCATTTGAATATGAATAAAATGTCTTTAAAAAATAGGATGTGCATGGAATGGTGTTTCGAGTTACCCTCGAAACAGCCTTATGTTGGAAGTTGGAAACTTTCCTTTAAGATTCTAGTCCATGTCGGCAAGATTGCTTTACGCAGTTCCTTCAGATTTTTAGGAGAACTTTCATGCTGCGAGTCTCTCGTTCTATCACATCCCGAAAGAGTCCTAATGGATTCAGATCCTGTGACTGGGAAAAACAATGAAGAACACTATACTCATTGTCATGTTCCTCAAACCAGTTGGAGATTACTTTTGCTTTGTGACATGCATCATTATGCTGGAAAATATCCACAAGAACTAGACGATGGGTAAACTGTGGTCATGAAGGGATGCAGAAATGCTTAAACCAGCCCATCTGGTACCAACAATAATGACACACTTACAATCGCTGAGATCATATTTGTTCTTCGTTCTGATGGTTGATGTGAATGTTACCTGAAGCTCCTGGTCCATATCTGCATGTTATTTACTTTTGCCACATGATTGACTGGTTAAATAATTGCATGAATGATGAATATTTGCATATTTCATAATATTTAATGAATTAACCCCTTATCGCAGAAAGGTTTATTACGCACTAAGGTGTGTAACTCAGTAACTACAGGGACTTCTGTACAGACTGGTTGGGCTACTCTTTAATAATAGCCCCCTGGTGGGCCATAAGCTTTTTTAAGGGGATAACCAAGAAAAAAGCTAATTACAATAATAAATATCCTCTCTCTAATAATAATTATTATCCTCTCTTTTAAAGGCCTTAGATTGTATATATTTCTTGTTTTCGATTATTTTCTCTGAGGTCTATTTTGGCATTTGTGTGGACATCTATGTCCCAAAAAACAGTCCTAATTCATTTTCTCTTAGAATAAAAATCAGGCTGTTTTTGTAACTGTGTGACTAAGACCCATATGTGGATGCCCTCCATTCTGATTAGCTTGACTGTTTTGTGCCTTATTCAAAATGCAGTCCAGGCTAAAACACTCCTTGTGTCTTTGACCTGAATATGTGCAGCTAATCTGCTGCAGGCTGAATAGACGGATATGTGCAAAAACACTGTGTGTTTGTGAGGTTTTACAGCTTAGTTTGTACATATGAATTTTGTGCACCAGAGAGTGAATGGTACATTTTTAAGACATTAACAATATTTACAATTTTTAAATTAGTTTCAAAAATAAAAAAATAGCTCTTTATGATATGAACCCTTCAAAGTTACAATTCTAAACGATGTCGAGATGACATTTTTATGACAAAAGAAAAAGTGTATTTTTCAAATGTGTACACTCTGTCTGATATATGGCAATACATAGATTTCAAATATATTATGTATATTAGAATATACTGAATATTTATAAACAACACATATCTATCAAGTATTGAGACATTTGTGATGTGAATGACAATTAGTTTGAAATTGGCCATTTTTGAACATACCTATGGCACATACTTTCAACAATATATGATATAAAATCATCACAGTCACACCAAAACCTTAGCTTTCCAAAATGACAAGGCAAACATTCATATATTTCAATGGAAGTCAATGTAAAAAAAATGTATCCAATTTTGGAGCATTTCTATTGGTCCATTCATGATAAAAATTCAGACACAATGTCAAAATGTCAAAATGGAGATATATCTTATCATACACACACACACATATATATATATATATATATATATATATATATATATATATATATATATATATATATATATATATTTACTTATACAGTATGTTTGCTACAGTTACTTACATACATGTATATGTATTTACATATCCCTGCCGTCTAGTGAAAAACATGCATCTCCGGTGACTTTACATGTATCTCTGGTGACTTTACAGGAGAAGGCAAAAGTGTTCTTAACTTCAATGTAGTCAATGTAAAGAGTTTATTCCAATTAGAGAATTTCTATTGGTCTATTCATCCAGAATTATTTACACAGTGTACAGAGCATCTACAAATGTTTAAACGATAAATAAAACCAAAAACTGACAAAGAAGGACATGTTTTATATTGAACAGCAGTGATACATAGTTCCATTTATTGTTCCATGCATCTATATATATATATATAATTTCCATATGGGCAGTTACAAATGTGCAGCAGTTATTATAGGCATTGGTGCTACATGCTGTTGAATGTGGATGATATCCCTTCTTCATATTTTTCCAGTCTGTGCCTAATGGCGAGATTACTTTCAGAATGATGGTAATTAACAGGTGGCGAGGTGATATCCGTGTTCGTGACTGAGGATAATGAAACTTTGCCTTTTGACAGTTCTGCCAACTCCACTGGGAGGCTGTCAGGTATTAAGATAAGGTCATCTTTTGCAGAGACAAAGAAAGGCAAACGTTTGCTTCATTCCTAACCAGTGGTCATCTCTCTTCTTGTCCGAACAAATATGCCCTTTCACCTGACTTATTTGCTTGGTATGATCCCCTCTGTACACCCAAATTGTCATTTTAACACATTTCTCACCTGTTAAAAAGTATTGCAGTTTGACCAGCTGTATTCAGAGCGTGTTTCTGTTCATGTAATATCTAAAAGCTTAAATAAATTGATTATTGGAAATGTACCCTTTTTATGTCATTAAGAATGTAATTATTAGCAATGAAATGAGTTTATCTTCTGTTTCTTAATAATCCAAAACTAGGGAATATGTAGAACATAATACAATAATTATTAGTTCATGTGTATCAGGTTCCTAAGAAAACCTTGCGGCCCCCCGAGAAATGTGTGTAATACTGCTCAGTTGCAGTTAACAATGCTTACTATCTAACACAAGAAGTGACTGATAACTTATTGTAACACATTACAGAAAAACTGACCAGCAAACACACTCAACTATTCTCACAGCAGCAAACCATGTTAATGGGTTCATAATTTTATTTTCAAAAAGATACATTCATGGAAACACCACATATTAGGATGGGATGCTAATACTATCACACCCACTAGACACAAAAAAGGAAGGCCAAGTGCCAGTGCTTGATCAAGATGTTTGTAGAATATGGAGGCAGCATGATTAGACATGTAGCTAACATGTAACAAGGGCTTATAGCATAGCATTGTACAATCTGCATGTCTAAAGCATCACTCATTTGCCTTAAAGTTCATCACGTTGTTAAATGTGGAAGGGGATGCCCAATGTTTCTTTACTTTAGCCATGGCTAGTTCTGCTCAAAAGCTTTGTCTCATATAACTCATATATTGCCTTTCTAAAACCCAAGGACTCTTTAGAATCAACATTTTTTACAATCCTTTACACTTTACACTCACACTGGTGAAATGTCTCAACCGGAAACAACCACCAATGAGTGCCAATCCATATCTGGGCCTACAGACATGGACACTCATTCACACACTAACATACACACTGACCTGTGTAAACCAATTAACTAAAAGGGTAACCAAATTTACCAGAACTCTATGTGGGAGGAAACCAGAGGCCCCCCGAGAACACAGGAACTCCACCCAGATGGGGACTTGAGCCCAGAACTCAGTGCTAAACTAATCTAAATCATTAACATAGTCATAAAACATATCTTGAACACATCCCTGCTCGGTGTGGGTTCCAACGTAGAATCATTTAGTCATAGCTCAAGCTGTGAGCTATGAGCATGACATAATCGGTTACTGTAGCCAATATTGGCAGTCTGATTGGTCACTATTTGGCTCATTTGTATCATGTTAGTTTAGAAGGAGAGATATCAGGGTAAAGGGGATGAGCATCGTGAGGTTTGACGTGTCAGTTATGTGTGTAGCTTGTCATCTTTCATCACATTATTGCATGCTATGGCAAATTCGAACAGTCCAGTTTTGTTACATCGGCTGTAACACTAATGTTACACATGCTAAGGCTTGTTACACACTACAGCGTATTACTCAGTAACTACAGTACTTCTGTACAAACTGGTAGGGCTATTCTTCGGTAATAGAAGTGTGCAATAAAACTTTCTGCCATGTTGGCAGGCCATTTAACTCAAAATATGTAAACTTTGGGCAGGTAGCATTTATTTGCTCAGTTAAACACTAATAACAGAATATATACTAATAATATTCATATAAAAAGTCATGGTTTTACATCACCATATTCATCTTCAAAACTCTTCTCATGAAAAGTCTAGTATTACTGATAGTTCTCATCCCACACCTGCTTTGGTAAATCAGTGCTTAATGATAGCTCAGGTGAGCTGGTGATGGAAGAAACCCATCCCATGGCTGGGAGGGGGGGCGTCCAGGAGAAATCTGGAACCAAGCCTTGTTCTTCAAACTGGCTCACAAATCTTTCAAGATGAGAAATTCTTCAACTGATGTTGGCAGCAGTTTGCACACATACAATAGGGCTTCAAGTAACTTTTCAGGTAAATCAACCTTCCAGCACTGGTAGCATCATGTAGTGGGGGGGTGGGGGTTCCTGGCTAGTGGGTGGGAACTGGTCCAGACTAAAATAGGGATATAATAAAAATGATAAAGAAATAAGAGAAGTAAAGTACAGAAGCTAGGATTTCTAGGCCTCGGCTGGCTTTGAAGATCAATAAGAAATTGTTCCCCCGTTGCAGGAGATGGTAAGAAGAGCTACAACACTGCTCTAAATAAGACCTACTGCATTCACCTGATTCTGCTATTCTTCATAGTTGTCAAGAGCTGCATCACAGCAGAAGTGTGTGTTATCTTCTGGTCGTTGTAAAATTTTGATGACTTGCACCCACCACTCCTTCTTCATGCATCACTGTTACTGTTTTGCTGGAGAGGCACTGGAGCCTTTGGATGACTAAACACACAGCAGGTCATTCCAACCTGTTTTTTGGACATTTGCTGTAAGTTGGACCTAATCGTTGGGTTAAGTGCTGAAGAATATAAAACACACTCCAACTGTTGCTCACAGTTTATGTCGTCCTCACCCTAGAACGCACAGAGGCCTAATCACTGAGACCGAAAGTGGCATTTGTCACCGGAATTCAACCTTGATGGGAATCAATGGAGAGCGAAGGAGCAGCCATTAAAAAGTTAGAAGAGCCTTTTATAGACTGAAAGCTTTGTTCCGTCACAGGAAGCTTTCTGCAGCCTTTCAAATACAAGCCGTTTCCAGATTGGCCATTAGCAATGTGTGTGTACTGGTGTAGATACATGATCAGAACTATATCTACAGATTTCTTTAATAATAACACACACACACATACGCTGTTTTAAAAGGGGCTTGGAAAAGCCAAACGGTCCCTGTGTTTGTTTACATTTACATGTATGACAGTTATCTGACATTCTTATCCAGAACAACTTATATTTAAATGTGTTACACAGGTATGCAAATGTAGTGCTAGGAGTCTTGCCCAAGGACTCTTATTGGTGTAGAGGGGTGTGCTTGCCAAGCTGGAGAATCAGTCCCTACTCTGGCAAGGGGGAACGTGGTGTTGCTATCCACTACACTTTCCCAACCATTATGTTTGTTAAGATGTAGCCAATCAGAACAAAGCTCATTTGCATGTCTAAAAGAGCACTAAAGGCACTAAAACTCATTTCTGTCTGTAATAAATAACAGCCATAACATTAAGACCGGGTGAAGTGAGTAACATTATCTTACAATAGCACCTGACAAGAGGTGACGAGTGAACAGTCAGTTCTTGAAAGTGATGATGTGTTAAAAGCAGGAAAAATAGACAAATGTCAGAATCTGAGCCACTCTGACAAGAACCAAACTGTGATGATTAGAAGACAAAAAAATCAGGCAGGTCTTCCTGGCATGCAGTGGTCAGTACCTACCAGAAATGGTCCAAGGATGGACAACCTGTTCAACGTTCAGCCATGTAACGTCTCTGCTGCGTTCTCTTCACTGGCGTCCCGTAGCTGCTGAATCCTCATCAGATTCAAAACCCTTCGGGACCAGCCCCTCCGAACATGATGGCAATCATCAAATGTCGATCAGTACCAAGAGTATGACTCAGCTTGACCCACCATACTTTAAGATCCACATAAGACAAGCATCCAGGCCTTTTCTGTCCTGGCACCGAAGTAGTGGAACGAACTTCCCCTGGGTGTCCGAACGGCAGAGCTGCTCGCTGTCTTCAAATGCAGACTGAAGACCCACCTCTTCCAACAGTATTTGGGTAAAGTTTAGTGTATGCAGAGTCTTGAGGTCTCCATAGTGACTCTTGTATTTAGCAGTATCTAAGCTTAGAGGTATCTTTTGGATCCTAGCTGATACAAACTAGCTAAGGGTATTTTCGGAGTACTTTTGTAAGTGGATCTGGATAAGAGCGTCTACTAAATGCCTTCAGTGTAACTGTAATGTAAGCGGTGAACTGGAGACAGGGTCATGGGTTTCCAAGATTGATGCAATCCATGGAATTCCATCAGAGCTTGAACATGAGCGGGATCTACAGCATGAGGGGGACTTGTACAATATTAGGCAGCTGGTTTCGGTAAATATGTATTTTACTAAATGAAATCTAAAAGGATCATAATTCTAATAACTAATTGTATTAATTGTAAATCATTGCACGTCTTAAGTAATTTAGCAGGTAGTTACAGTTGGAACAGCTTTATTTAAAATAGTCTGAATGACTCAGTTTGTTTTGAGCAGCTCTTTTTTTCCACAAAATGAGGTGCTTCCAGGTCAGTACCTATGTGTTTAAATATTCTCAAATCTAAATCCAATATTTCATAATATACTTTTAATGCATAACACTTTCTGGTGTTCAAGACTTCTTCCTCTCAATCTGAGGGAGTTTTTCCTTGCTCAAATTATTAAAAAATTCTAATGACATAAAAAGTAAACTCAGCAATTACAGTTTACAGTCATATGTTTTATAGCCAACACTCTGCATCAGTCTAGCCTTCCACTCCACTGCTTCAGAGCTTCTCATTCTGTTGGCAATGATTTTATGGTTATATAAGCTGTGTGCACTACTGTTCAAGGGTGTCTACAAATTTTTGGACATGTATTGTACAGATAAAGATATAAGTCTAGAGCCTCAGCATATAGAGCTTTCTGAATCACAGCTGCCCTTTTCAAATTATTCCCAGGTTGTCTTTGCTGTCTCAAGATAAACGTGGCTGTGTGAAAATTAGTCAAAGTAATGAACAGCGCGTCGTGACTTTGTGTAAGCTGTGGGATATAATACATTTCTCTGAGCTTCACAGACAGCTGACTGGGGTCAAAAGGAGTTCCTGATAAGAGTGTCTAGGGATTGCTTTGTGTTTGTCCAAGGTCCATTTACAAGGCAAAAGAAATGAACTGTCAAGTCTTTTTAGAATCGTGAAATGACACTGATTTATGCCCGTTTGGGTTCAGACTTAATCAACCTGAGTATAAATAACTCAGAAATATTGTTGTCCTTTAATGGTGAGTGAGTTCAAACATGTGAGTGTTCTGTTGTGAATTCAAAAACATCAGACTTGTAATTGTTAAAATTAAAGGCGGAAATTAAAGGCGGATTTAAAAGATTTTTAGTTTTTAGTGAAAATGAAAGGTCAATTAATATCTATATCTAAAGTATGTGAGATCAAATAAAAAATAGGTAAAATAAGAAAAATTAAAAAATAAGAAAAAAAAAGATCAAATAAAAAATTTATATGGTCAAAATGAAAAAAATAATAAAATAAAAGAAACTGTAAAGCTCTAATCCTTTACGGAAAAAACATATTCTAAATAATAAAGCATAATTTTATAACATAACCATGGTTTATTTATTTATCACAAGAAAAAAAGAAATGTGGCATGTGCAAAACTAATAGCATATTAAATATGTTGTCATGTCTCTAAAATGTATATTTTTATAGTAGCTTTTGTATTTTTTGTATCTTTTATTATTATATTATTTTATTATTATTAATTTATTGTAGTATATTTTATTATTGATTTTTATATATTATTTTCACTTAAAAAACAACAAAATAAAGTATTGGATCACAATATGTCTGTCTATTTCACATTGGTTTTGTACTGTATCCAAAAAAAATTATGTGGTTACTTTCTTCATTAAGGACAAAAATCCCCCTCTTTCACAAGCTCCTTCAGGAGGTAGCTAAACAGCCTATTCAATTCTAAGCAATAAAAGAGGCTGGATATTTGGAATATAAACCCATGTAAATATCAGTGGACTTTTGGGATGAAATGCAAGTCAAACATAGGATACTGGCCTTCAAAAATACCTCCTACAACTTCATAGAGCAGACTAGCCCTGTTTAGATGATCTAGGATCAGTTCCTCCATCCAAATATGTCTATTCATAAGAAGTGAAACAGCGCACCGGGCCGCAGCCCAGTGTAGTGGGATGATCTGTGCTGTAGCTAGTGGGGTGGCTATGAGTGTCTCCGACAGTGTGAGATGAAAAATCTATCACTCCATTGATTTGAATGAGGTATAAATCATATGCTAAGCCTGCTGCTGTAATCAATATGTCCCCTCGTTTCCCTTTGGGTGTGTGAGTGTGCTGAAATAAGTGAGGATAAGCTTCTGTGTGGATGTGATTCAGGGAGGGGTTTGTGGATTTTAGATGTTGACTGAAGTCAGAGACCACCTTTTGTTTATTTCATTCCATTTCTGCTTTTAATGTTTCAGGAAATGTTTGTGGGGAGATTAGATATAGCCTTGGAAGCCTTGGTGTAGTGATGGATGATCAGTTATCATTCTCAAGTCATCAAGTCATGTTGCAAACGTATCTCGGTCCTGCAGATTCCTCCTGTACAACATCCGGAGAATTCGACCCTTCCTCTCTAGAGAGGCCACCCAGGTGCTTGTTCAGTCTCTCGTCACTTCCAGACTTGACTACTGCAACTCTCTTCTGGCTGCTCTCCCTCTGCGCACCATCAGGCCCCTGCAACTCATCCAGAATGCAGCGGCACGGGTCGTCTTCAATGTCCCTAAATTCAGCCATGTCACTTCACTGCTGCGTTCTCTTCACTGGCTTCCTGTAGCTGCTGCCTGCATCAGATTCAAAACCCTGACGCTGGCCTACAAAGCCAAGAACGGACCAGCCCCTCCGTATCTGATGGCAATGGTCAAAAGCCGATCCGCACCAAGAGCCCTTTGAGCTTCAAGTACGGCTCGGCTCGACCCGCCATCCCTCAAAATCCACGAAAGACAAGCGTCCAGGCTCTTTTCTGTCCTGCACCAAAGTGGTGGAACGAGCTTCCCCTGGGTGTCTGAACTTCCGTGTCGCTCGCTGAAGACCCACCTCTTCCGAGAATACTTGGACGAATAGCAGAGTACTATAGTCACCTTATTGTCTTGTGTTTAGTAATGTCTAAAGCTTAAAGGTATCTTTAAACTATTAGTCTATTCTAACTAGCTAAAGTTTTTCTTGGGTAAATAGCAAAGCACTTTTGTAAGTCGGGCTGGATAAGAGCGTCTGCTAAATGCCTTAAATGTATATGTAGATTTAAGGTGATCCACTTTCAAAATTTGAGTTAAATAAGTAAGATTGAAAGGAAATGGGCCTCCTAACAACTGTGCAAGACCTGATAGACCCCCCAAACTGTAGCCTTCAGCTTTGTTCTTTCAGAGAGAGGAGAAAATCAAGCTCTGCTTTTTAATGAGATCTGGGAAACGTACACAGTTTTCTGTCCATCCTTCTGCTGTGAGAAGAAGACTCGGCACTGTAGATCTGAAAGAATGTGGAGCTGATCAAGAAGCTCTTACTAAATTTAACTGATAGAAAGAAGAACATTGACCAAATTGAGCTGCTGAAGCTGCTGCTGTTCTCAGAACAATAGACTGACCATCCCAGAGTCCAGAACTCAACATCATTGAATGGGTTTGGAATGACTCCAACTTCTCACACTGGATAATATATAGTATAGTATATAGTAATATATAGTATAGTATATACTATATTCCATAGTATAATGGAAGCGATAATAATATATTATACTTTTTTTTTTTTTTTTTTTGCAGAAAGCTGCAGATTTTTCCAGTGTGAGAAGTTGGAGTGTTGGAGTGTTCGACAGATGTCATAATTTAAAAATATGATATTATAATTAGTTGTGGAGGCTTCTGTGTCATTTTTGTCTTTGACCCGCCGCCAGGCCGAAGGTGTTATTATAAATGTCTATTACCAGAGAATAGCCCCACCAGTTAGTACAGAAGCCCCTGTAGTTACTGAGTAATAAGTGTGTAATAAGACTCATAAGGGGTTAAATATGTGTTTTTATGGACCTTTAAATCATTAAGCTTAATTTATTCACTCACCTTTTATTATTAACTATCCATATACAGTATTTATCATCATCATCATCATCATCATTTCCTGATCACTCTGTTTATCGACTTCTTCCCTGCTGTATTACTGCAAATGTAAATGGTAAAATGCTGCTGTTCTAATCTTACCCTAGTCTAACCTTTACCCTCCCGTTTTACTGATTTGATCAGGAGCTTCAATCTAAACCTTTGACTTCAAATAAAATGGGTTCAATTTAAAACTACATACAAAGCGTTTCTCTTAATGACCCGTTAAATACATCCTCTGAACGTCTGCGGACCTATGGTCCCCTTCAAAGAGATAAATATGGCCACACACACAGGCATGCACACAACCCTTTCCTCTGCCCTGTAGCCCACCACAGTGACCCTCCTGCCCACACAGCATGCCTTGTCTGCCCACCGCATCTTTGTGCGCGCCTGACAGAAGGATAAATGTCACGGGAGCGTGCACACGTGAGAAAACTCTGCGATGTTCGTGTGCTTCGGCTCGAGGGAAGAGCACACTCACACACATACTAGTTCATCTCTCTGGTGAGGAGGGCGCAGGGGAGCAGGGCACAGCCTGGCACTTTATTTATGGTGTTTTCATTATTTGAGGAAGGCTAATCATGTCTCACTCAGCCACAAAACTTGTGACATTTCATATTTGAATATAATATGATTTTAATGGATTTGTGTAAAAATCTTCCAAAATTGAATTTCTTGGAATTTCTTTATATGGGAGAAACCAGACTTTGCCTCATTGGGGAGTCTTAGTTGTAACACCCTGTTAAAACTAACCCTGTGGTGTGGAGGCCGTACTTTAGCCTGGCTAGCTCTTCGTGTAAGTTGTTCACAAGATTCTTCAGTTAGAGGACCTTTTTTGTCCATATGTAATAAATTCACGTTATTAATACTTTATTACAAAACAAGGAAAAGCTTTTAAAATTTGACTTTTCACCCATTTCTCCCCAATTTGGACTGGCAAGTATACACCCCCTCCAATCGAATGCAATGCCACCGACAGGCCTCTAATTTTTCAAACTGCCACCGATGCAAAATCACTCTGCAACCAATGCACCTGTAGGGGAGCGCCGTATACCCTGCTCCAACGCACCAGCCTGCAGACGCCAGTTATGGCCAGGGAGAGAGCGCCATCTACCCACCCTGCATAGAGCAAGGCCAATTGTGCCCTCTCTGGGCCTTGGCTGCCGATGGCCAGCAGCATGAGTGGGATTCTAATCATAGTGACAGCGCCTTGATCCACTGGAGCACTCTGGCCCCAAAGCTTAGGAATTTTATCAGGACATTTTATTTTATGCTTCAAACATCAATACTCTGCTACTTTGGCCTTGTCCCCAACCTAGACTTTTAAACTTTCTTCTTTGTGCCTGTGTGTGTGTGTGTGTGTGTGTGTGTGTGTGTGTGTGTGTGTGTGTGTGTGTGTGTGGCCATATTTATCTCTTTGAAGGGGACCAAAAGTCCTCAGACGTTCAGATGATGTATTTAATGGGCCGCTATGAGGAATGTTTTATATGTATTTTTAATTTGAACACATTTTATTTACCTAAAGTCCAAAGTTACATTAAAGCTCCTGATCAAATCAGTAAAACGGGAGGGTAAAGGTTAGACTAGGGAAAAGATTAAAACAGCTGCCTTTACTGTTTACATTTACAATAGTACAGCAGGACAGAAGTCAATAAATGGCCATAATGCTAAATGTGTGTGAGTAGTGATCTGGAAATAATGATGATGATAAATACTGTATATGGATAGTTATTAATGAAAATGAACATTTTCGGCCCCAGCTTCCAAGTCATTCCAAACACAGTCAGTGATGTTGAGGTCTGGACACCAAGCTAGACTTTCCAGTTAAATGCTGAGAGTGGTCAATTCATCCAGAAAAATCACAAGGTGTGTATTTTTTTATTATAAAACCTTAAAAATACACATGATATTTATGTTGAGAGCTATCCAACTATCCTACCCAACATTACGTTACCATCATTACTGCAACAGCCCACAATTTCACATGTCAGCCATGAGAAGAGTGACCTTTTGATGTGTGGAAAAGTGATGTAAATGTATTTCAGCTGCATTTGGTACTAGCTGTTGTGTTAGGAAATCCATCACATAGGGTCTTTTATTCTTAAGAATGTAAAACTGGTCATTACCAGCACACACAACTGGTTATGATGGTAATGACACCTAATTATGATTTTCCATGACACCAGCCATACCATACCCAGATTTATCATCTGCATATGTCACTGTACTTTTTGTACTTTTTTATGTCATTTCAGGGACCTTTAAACTCTTACATTCCAACAAAGTGGTATAATATCATTTCTATGTTTAGTGCAATTTAATGTTTATTTTAATGTTTGATGTTTATTGTTGCACCAGGGGTCTGAGATCAGTTTTAATCCTGCGTATGTCCTCTACATATTGCATTTTTGACAATAAAGCTGACTTTGACTTTGAGTATTTTTTTAACTGTTTGAAATGCACTTCCTAAAATGCATGAATAAATATGACTCTTGAGAATACAAAAAAAGTAAGGATGAAAAAGTAAGTGAACCCTTTGAATTAGCTGGATTTTTGCTCTATTTCTCTCGGAAAATAAATTGTAAATATTTTACTTTATAGTAAATATTTTTTTATAAATAAAAAAGGCTTTACCTTAACCCCTAGAAAGGCTCATTACACACTAAGGTGTATTACTTAGTAACTACAGGGACTTCTGTATGAACTGGTAGTGCTATTCTTTGGTAATAGAAGTTAGTAATAATGTTTTTGGCTCATGTTTCTAAGTATTATTACACTTCTATAACTTCTATAACCAAACCGAATATCCCCACCAGGTCGTACAGAGGTCTACACTGTGGCTACACTGAGAGATACGCCTTAGTGTGTGTAATAGTATAATTAGAGTGTGTAATAAACATTTCTGTGTATGTAAATAGTGTCTTGACATAATTCAATCAAAATGATTATTTTTAATAATTTTAAGTAAGATGATAAAAGAGAATCACTCAGCTTAACAGCTTCAGGAC